>NW_024802934.1:1028942-1068904 GCF_019175285.1 Sceloporus undulatus
CACCCTGTTCTCAACTGCCCAGCTCAGCTCCTCCAGATTCATGGTTGCCATTGCACATTTGCATTCACAGTTTTGATCCTATTTCTGTCACCCTTTTTTCTCCTTGTCTTGCTTTTTTTCTGTCTTTGAATGCTTGTAGGATTCATCTGTCACCCACTGAGGCTTTTCTTTCTTTTGGCTACAGACAGTGTCTTTCTGCTTTTGTCTTTAAAAAGGTCCCTGGCTTCAATTCAGAGTTCTGGTCAATTAGGCTTAATAATACAAATCTGTATTTTGCTTTGACTTTTAGTTCTTCAGTGATGTTATCCAGATTATACTTTGCCATGATGGTTGGTTCACTGTTCTTCTTTAGCTTCATTCTAACTTTTGCTATTAGTAGTTCATGGTCTGTGCTACAGTCCATTCCTGGCCTTGCTTTTGCAGAAAGAATAGACTTTCTCTATCTTCTGCTTCCAATTGTGTAGTCTATTTGATTTTTATATTGGCCATCCGGTGATATCTATGTATAGAGTCATTCTTGTTTTACACAGAATGGATCAGGATTCATTGTTTGCCAAGAACAATTTAGCAGCTGCACAGATCTGACTTTTCTAACTCTTTGGTACTACCCTTGGCTTTTCTTCAGGGCTGAAAATGTCATGTGTGGGGAGTCTACATTGTTCTCTTACATCTGATTACAGCAAGCCATTACAATAGCCTATCTTTAGGAATAATTTCCTTTAAATATTAGCAGATATAAAAAGGAAGGTCAGAATATATGAAAAACTTGGATTTGTCCTGTATAACTGAGTAAACGCGCCTAACATTGCATAATTATTGTACATAGAATGACAAGATCTTGAAAGCAGTTTGAACACATATGCTATAGCATTCTGCTGCAATTCAAAAGCCTATGATTAAAATAAATGACATTCTCCTCCAGTTTTCCCCTTTAGGCATATTGTAAAATTTGAAAACATTGGAAAAATAAAGGAGCAAGAGTAAAAACTGTATACCATTAGGGAAACATTTCAACGTATATGTGTGTGTGTGTGTGTGTGTGTGTGTATGAATGCAACCAATACTTTTCACCTTCATTCTTAGAGGCAGCATTAGAGTCATTTATAGCATGCATTAATGCATAAAAACATATCAAAAATAATTCAAAATAGCCTAGACATTTTATAAAGAGGAAGACTGGAAAATACATAACATACATAACTTTGTAACAAAGTCCCATAATGTGTACAGAACAGAATCCATTAAGTTAGATTTTTATATTGTACTGAGTTATTTTGTTAGTATTTAAACTAGCATTTGTAAGAATAGATAACTATTATTGGCAATTAGCCTTAAATAGACCTCTTAGAGTGCAATTCTCCTTTGGAAACAAAGCATCATTTTTCATAAATGGTGGTGTGGTGGGTAGATGTTATAATGATAGACAGCCCAGTCTTTAAGGGCATCAGCTGGCATCCTGTAATGCATTTAAGGATTTTAAAGGTAGAGTTCTACCCCTTGCATCCCACAACATCACCTTGCCTCTTTTGCCAGATGCTGCCTCTACCTTGCCTTCTGCATTAGCTCCCTCGTGATAAAATGCACTGGTGATGTGCAAGGCAGCCTCCTTCCTCCAATTACTCTCTCTGATGTTCTTTCTCCTCCTCCTCAATTATGATTCTATGCTGGAATCCGAATAAAATCGATCAGACCAAAATGTATTAAACAGTTCTTAATAACTGGAATGCAAAAGTAGGAAGCAGAGCAGAATCAAAGATTATAGGAAGATTTGGACTAGGATCATGAAATTAAGCAGGAGAGTGGCTGATAGAATTTTGCAAGGCCAACAGTATATTGATTGCAAACATATTTTTATGAGACCAGGAGCCAATTATGGCACAGGCTATGAATTACTAATATCAAACAAAGGACCTCTTCCACAAGATCTGAGATATCAAAAGGAAATTTAAACCAAGAGTACCCTATGACCAGCAGGAGCACACAATGCACAACCAAGATGATATATAAAGACAATGGAAACAAAACATTGAAGGTCTACATACAAGAGATAAAAGGATGTAAGACTCATTTGAAGAAGAACCACACAAAGACAAACTCAGACATTAGAAAGTGAAGGCCCAGGAAAACCCAGAGAAGTGAAGACAAGCAGCCACCAAAAGGGAAGGTATTTTTACCATACATCAAAGTAGTCACAGACAGAATAGGCAAAGTGTTGAGGAAGCACAACCTTCAAATGGTTTACAAACCGATGAAGAAAATCCAGCAAAGGACCAGAGAGACCCTCTCACAGCTGCAGGAGTTTACCGCATCCCATGCAACTGCAGACAAGTCTACATAGGGACCACCAAATGCAGTGTGCAAACAAGAATCAAGGAACACAAGAGACACTGCAGGCTGGGCCAGGCAGAAAAATCAGCAGTAGCAGAACATGCCACAAAGCATCCCGGGCATAAAATACTGTTTGAAAACACTGAAATTCTGGACCATGCCAACCACTACCATGCACAGGGAAGCCATTGAAATCCACAAACATCTGGATAATTTCAACCGGAAAGAAGAAACCCTTAAAGTGAACAAAATTTGACTACCAGTCCTGAAGAATAGCAACATGAGAACTCAGCAAATGCAAATGGGAAACCACTCAGATAATGAGTGGTTTCCCAGCAGATAATGATCACCAATTAGCAGACACTAATCCTCTTTTGCATTAACCTCCCAGCCTGAGGCCAGCCATCAGCAACAGAACAATACACATGCAAATCACTCCTGCATTCCCAGGTTCACACAGTATATATATACCTAACTTTTTCCAGGCAAGTATTCTCTGAAGATGCCTGCCACAGATGCTGGTGAAAGGTCAGGAAGAAATTCTTTTAGAACATGGCCACATAGCCTGAAAAACCCACAAAAAAGCCTGAACTCTCCCTAGAAGTCAGAAAGTGTAAATTGAGGCTGTTACACTTTGGCCAGATCATGACAAGGCATGACCCATTAGAAAAGATGATAAAACTAGGCAAGACAAAAAACAATAGGAAAAGAGGAAGACCACATTACAGATGGATAGACTCAAGTTTGCAAGACCTGAGGAAAGCTGTTGAGGACAAGGTGTCCTGGAGATGTCTCATTTATAGTGTCGCCATAAGTCAAAGTTGACTTGAGGGCAGATAACACACATGCACACACATACAGCAGAATTACATATTTGTCACTGCTATGTGTTCACTAATTCAAAATTGTGGTACTATTTCCCCGGCTGTAATTGCCTTCCCAAACCTACCTAATCACAAATTGGAAAAGCAGGATATAAATAAAATATTTATTATCATTATTATTATTATTATTATTATTATTATTATTATTAATCATATAGGAGCCACTGATCAATGGGAGTGAGGCTGTGATCAGGAAGTGTAAAAGAGGTCCTGTTTTTGGTTGTTGCAGCCTTGTTGCAGCCTTGCTTACTGATGGAAAAGGCTAGAATGTCATCCTGATCACCAGCAATGTCCTAAAGGCTTCCAATGAATTTTCTTTCCTTGAGGAAGTATTTGCTGTAAAGGTTTCCAGTGAACACTCATCCAGTCATCCATTGCTCTGTGCCACTGCTGGTTGTTAAGGTTTAGGCCCAGCATTTATAACTGTGGGAATAGTGCCACACTCATGAATATGAAATATTAGTGAATTTGAAGCAGTTATGGATCTAGGTTACAAATCTGCACCTCCATGCAGAATGCCAGTAATGTCCTTCTAGACTAGGTTGGCTGTTAAGATACATTTGGGGGGGAGGTCCAAGCCAGGAAATGTTACTTAGATATGCATTTATAGCTAAGTAGGCAATGTACAATCTTGGTCATCATTTTTCCAGTACTGCACAGTCAGGAAAAGGAGGAAAGTGTCCCTTGCTGATTCAACCCTAAAGTTCCCTCTTTCTGTATTTTTTTTAAAAAAACCTCCTATGGTTAAAAAACACACCAAGAAATCTCTTCTATTCTTCAGAGCTCTGATGGCCTTCTTTTCTTTCTCCTTTTAGATTTATAATCTCTTGACCATTTATCCAGTATTCTGATTTGACGAAGAGAAACATTTCTATAAACCATAGAACAGGAAATCTTAATCTAATTTTCAGTCAAAAAATCAGCCATTAGGTAGGATGTTATTTTATGATCTGTTATATGCTGGAAATGAGGGGTTTTTTTTCCTTGAGAAAGTATTTGCCCTAAAGACTTCCAGTGAATGTTAAAAAAAAAAACACCCTAACTGGATAAAAGTGATCTTTAGCTTTTAAGTATCTGACCATAAATACATATGATAGCTTTAGGTGTTCCTACTTTTAGCAAGTAAGGCACGCCTGAACCCTTTTACTTTAATTTATTATTGTGCAGAGAAACTCCTACTTGCCTTCCTTGAAAAGAAATTTGCCAGCTATCCTCACTGGAGGCTTTCAAAAAGGTGACAAAACCCCTCTTCCGGTAGGCCTACCCAGACTGAAAATTGCCCAGAACCAATTGAACTTTTTCTACACCTCTTTCATCGTGGATTGTGCAATAATTGTGATGTGTTGTTATATATTTTAACTGTGTAATTTTAAATTTGAGTGGAAGAGTTAGACAGGGTTTTTGTGGGTTTTAATGTTTGATTTTTATGTACTATATAATGTTGTTACCTGCCTCAATCCCCAAAATGGAAGAGGCGGGATATAAATAAATATTTCATTCATTCATTCATTCAAAAGCCAACCAATAAAAAATAAACAAAAAATCCAAAACCCACATGGACCAGAGTTGCTCAACTTCTGTTGTAAATATTGTTGGAAAAGAGTGTAAAGATGCATTCAACATGTTCAGCAAAAGAGTCAGCATCTGGTTCTCCTGCCCGCATTTGTTTTAGAAATTTTTTGTTGTTCTAAGTTAAAGAGTTAATATGTTGCTTCAAAGAAAGCAATTCATGCTGGGAGAGGGGGGCTTCATCTTTGGAAAAGGTGGATTCTTCACTAGTGGTGGGTGTTGGCTTCTATGTCATAGAGTTGTGAATTGACTCTAGAGTTTAGTCTGTGTTTTAAAGGAGCTGCCCAAGGTTCTGACTCTGTTCTGAGGATAGGGTTTAGTTCCCTGGATAGCTCCATTAAAAGCCCGCTAAAACACAGAACAAATTCACTGCCCTACTAAGACTGAATCTGCACTGTGGAAATAATTCAGGGTGACACCACATTAATTGTCATGGCTCTGTGCTATGGAATTCTGGGGATTGTAATTTTGTGAGACATTTAGCATTTTTCCTCAGAGAACTCCAGTGCCACAACAAAAAGTTCACAAGATTCCATAAGATGGAGGCATGAAAGTTAAAATAGTGTGAATTTGTATTATATCAGCAATGCAGATAGAAACCACCAACTTTAGCAGAAGCTGGAATAGTTTCAAAATAGGACAACCTGAGAGTCCAGTGGGGGGAAAACATCATAAAGTGGGCTCTTGTAAAATCAATTATGGAATGATTGTCCCCCATACTTTGAAGAAAAGAAGCAAAACTCAGAAAGTATTTATGCAACCTCCATTCCACTGCCTAACAAGAGTAATATGAATTAGTCTATGGTATAACCCTTGATCTGGCAGAAAGGGTCAAAACTGGAGACACCTCTCTCTCTCTCTCTCTCTCTCTTTGTGCAAGTGTGGCAGAGTGGTTTGAGGGATGGACTGCATCTCTGGAGACCAGAGTTCAATTCCAGCACAGCCATGAAACTCACTTGGTGATGCTTTTCCTTTGCAAAAGGAGTGCTTTTCCTCTGTAAAAAGGTATCACTCCAATAGACCGGTGAGAGAGAGAGAGAGAGAGAGAGAGAGAGAGAGAGAGAGATGTCCTACCCTGCCAAGAGAACAACCTGCCAGGAGATAAAAGGAAGACAACTTAAAATTTGGGAGAAATAAGCTTCATATAAAGTGCTCCATATAACACCCCCCCCCAAATGACCGTTAGAGAAAAATGCTGCTGAAATGATTTTACTTTTTGATGTTGAAACAAGTCTATACCTCCATTCTATATACCCTTTGAATGTTATCCTTCTCTCCAATGGCTGAAAAATAAGTTCACAGATAAGAAGCTTCTGTTACCAGCTTGTCATTGCTTGGAAGGCATATTTGGGTTCTTAACTCTTACAAGCAGCCATATAGCTTGTCTGGTACCACGACAAGGTTTTATCAGCATGTTTGTGGCTGCTTCTTCCAAAGAAAATGATTGTTTTAGCTGCTCACTGGAATTCTGACTCTTTCCTTCATACTCTTGCAAATCAAATTTGCAACAACAAACCAATTGTATGTCTTAGAATACTGACTATGACAAAAAGACAAAAAGAATGGCATTCCTTCCAGTAGCAGACACTGCAATAAGAGAGTTTCAAACATTCAAATGGATGAGCACAGTTCAGTGATCATGGGACTATAGATGAAAAGAAATAAAATTCTTTTCTGGATTTTCTGAGTTTTCTCATCATGGGCCTCTTTAAATTTAGAACAGAACAGCTCACATTCTCCACAATTAAGTCAAAGACATGACAGTCCTGTTCTGTCTTAAGGATAATTAGACAATTAAAAGAGAAAAGAAAGAAATGTACAAGGTCATAGAATCAGGGGATACATAAAATAGACCTTCTCTTCACTACCTCAGCCTAGAATTAAGACATGGAGCAGTAAATTACTTAAAGGGTTGTATCTTGGATACTATAGTCAAGAAATAAGTAAGAGACTAGGAATGGGAAGGGCAGAAATGAAAGCACTAGACAAGATCTTAAAGAGTAAAGATATACAGCTGACCACTAAAGTTAGTATTGTCCAGTCTATTGTATTTCCCATCACCATGGATGAATGGGAAAGCTGAAGAGTGAAAAAAGCCAGCAAAAAGAAAATCAAATCATTTGAGAAGTGGTACTGGAGAAGAGTGTTGAGACACATGGACATCCAAAAAGGCAAACAAATGGGTCCTTGAACAGATCAAGGCTGGAATCTCCCTGAAAGCCAAGATAATTGAATTGAGTATGTCATAGTTTGGCAACATCATGAGAAGGCACAACTCATTAGAAAAGACTATGATGTTTGGCAAGGTGGAAGACAGTAGAAAAAGGGAAGATGACACACCATATTGATAGACTCTGTTAGGGAGTTCATGGGCCTGAACCTACAAGACCTAAGCAGAGCATTGGAGAAGAGAGTGTCTTGGAGATGTCTCATTAAAAGGGTTTCCAATTCAATATCAACTCAAAGGCACCTAACTACAGCAATGTATAAGGTTAGCCACAAACATTCCAATGACTAATCTATCCAACTACTGTGAACATCCTATAATCTGACCTCCTACCATACCACACTTTACAGAATTCTTAGTCATATTCTCTGTACTAATATTACTCATAAATTGTAATTTCCACATATTACTGAATGGATACATTACCTACAGTTTTCTCTAAGCCTAGAATATTTATCTGATTGGGTTGAAACCTGGGGTTTATTCTGTATAAAGTGTGAAATTCTCTTTAAAATTGTTTCACATGTGCCAGCTATGAGAACACAAATTAAGAGAACAGCTTTCTGAATATGCTAGTTTATGTTGATTATGCATACATTAAACAGACAGACTCATCTTTTCATATGCCTGCAGCTGTGAGAAAATAAGATTTTACTACTTCCTTTTCAATGATTGTACCATAAATATAAAATTGTTTCCTAGCAGTTAGTACTATTTGGCCCATTAATTGAGGCTGTGATTCCAACTGAGTACAGCTTTTATGTTCACCCTCTTCACTAAATTCTGGAGTTTTTAAGACTTTATTTCCTTCCCTCAGTCCTTGCTCACACTGAGCAATACTTACAGAATCTTACAATTGTACCCATGTGGAAAAAATGTTGGTCAGTTAAAATCCAGTAATTTACTAAGCACTTATGTGGCAAGTAACTCATTCTTGCCACCTCAGTAAGTGGCCAATTAGTGTGCAAGGAGTAGTCTAGACTTCACCCTGATTCTAAAAGCATTCACTTCATGTCCAAACAACTTGAAACGTAAATTCTCACTTGTCTCATTCTCAGGTGCAAGACTGTTTTATGCCTTGCCTGTGAAAATCTGAGGTATTTATGCCAGTCTTAAATATTTATTTATTCATTTTGCATTTGTAAAAGTGATTTTTGCATCAGTAGTGCAAATTGCATAGCTATACTGTGACAATTGCTGCCTTGTTGCATAGACTTTTAATAATTAAAGGTATGAGATGGATTGTTTGTGTCTTTGGGATCAATCATCAGCCAGCCTCTGTACATATGTATGCTTTACTTGAGAAACTGCAATGATATCCCCCCCCCCCCCAAGGTACTCTTTGCACAAATTGCAGAAAGATTTCTTTATATCTCTACTGCCCAAGAGAGCAATATATTCAAAGGGTGTTTTTATCTTTATGTTCAATGAAGTGTGAATTGCATTGAAGTCCTTTTATGTGATCAGTTGCCCTGTTTAACTACGTATAAGTGATTTACTAGTACTACCAACTTTTAAAGTCTTCAGAGGAGAGCGTTTTCTCCATCCCCCCACCATCACAGGTATGTTTGGAAAGGACATAGGAGAGGGCCTTCTCACTGGTTGCTGCCATGGGAGTCTTTGGTGGCCCCTTCCTCTTTTTCCATTGGCAGCCAAAAACCTTTTTATTTAGACAAACCAGTGCCTCTTAACTTACTGTGACTGTTTTTCTTTCTTTCTTTCTTTCTTTCTTTCTTTCTTTCTTTCTTTCTTTGTTTAATAGGGTACCTTATTCTTTTCCATGTTTTAACATGTTTTAACATGTTTTCAAATTGTTTTAATTTAAAGAGGTAGCTGTTTTAGTCTGGAAAATCAGAATGCAAAGGGATATTGTAGCGCCCTTTGAGACTAACTGAAAGAAAGAAGCTTGCAGCATGACCTGTCATAGACTTGAGCCTACCTTCTCATGCATCTGATGGAGCAGGCTCAAGTCTACGAAAGTTCATGCCACCAGCTTCTTTCTTTCAGTTAGTTTTAATTTAATGCTTTTAACAGGATTGTTTATTTAAATATTTTTAACTTTTATAGCAAATACCTTTTAGCTATACAGTACTTTGCTTTAAGACATTGTAAGTAACAGGGAAAAGTTGTTATATAAAACACACTTTTTGAAAAACAAATTTTTATAGTTCAAGGATTGACCCAGTGGTCTACAACAGAGAATTCATCTTACCTCTCACAGATGTTCCATTTATCTGTTTGCAGACAGAATTACAGTCTGCTCTCTTTATCAGCAGACTTGCCATCCACGGATTTAACCATCCATGGATGGCAAGCCTCTGTTTTGCTTAATGGCAGTGCATACACACACCATGCTGCTGTTCATTTTAATAGATTTTGGTATCCATGGGGGTGGGCCCCCCAGAATGGAGCCCCCTGCAAATACAGAGATCTGACTGTATTTATTTATTATCAGTTTAACCAATTGAATGCCTATTAGTTCAGCTTTCTTTCACATATGGGAAAAAAGGTTCTACAGAAACTTTTTGGCTAGACGTTTTCACATATACATCATTTATACAAGAACAACTTAAGTCTGTTCACCATAAATACAAAAGTAGGATTTTGCACACTCATAGAGGACTTAATATGATAGTGGTTGAGTCTTCCTTATCCAGAATTCCAAAATATATCAAAATCCAAACTTGTCCAAATGGGTTGTTGAGATAGAGACAGCTTTGCTTTCTGATGGTCCAGTGTACACAAACTTTGTTTCATGCCCAAAATTATTTTTAAAATGTTGTATATAAAGATATTTTCAGGAAATATATATAAGGTGTATACAAAACATGTTTAGACTTGGGTTCCATCTCCAAGATATCATATTATGTATACACAAATATTCTATAACAATGATAATGATAATGATAATAATTCCAACATCCTAAACATTTCTGGTCCCTAGCATTTGGGACAAGGGAAACTCAACCGGTGCTTCTTAAAAGAAATGTTGTATTTCTGGAACTCAAAATTGGGCAGAGTTCACATTTCTGGAATGAATAATGGGAAAGGATTGACAATATTTCCCTATCTTTTTGAAAGCACAAGTGTAACATTAGCAGGATCATGTTGACCTGTCCTGCCTGTTGTTGTCAATATGGCAACCATCAACTACTGTTTTCATATAAGGGCACAGCTCATTGTGACAATATAACAAACCCAGTGGCAATGATAACTGTAGTTTCCTATTTTGTTCTCTTAAAGTTGAAACCAGAAGATAAAACTTTCTACTTTTTTTTCATTAAACAGGCAAAGGAAAAAAAAATATTACTGAAGCACCCAAAGACTGGCAGCAGTGAATAACACTGAGAACAATAAGAGATGTGTTTGACTTTCAAATGTGTACCCAAGGCACCATTTTAAGATTACTCCTTCTGTTTACTTGCATAATGGGACATGAACTTGCATTCAAAATAAAATCTATCTCGATTACACCAAGCTAAGAACTATATGCACTTGAGAGTCTAATATTCATGGGCTTGCATGAGAGAATTTTGTTCTGTGGTAGATTCTTCATCTTACCTTTCAAGGTAGTCATTGTAAAGAGCAGAAAAATGTTAATTTGGACAATAGAAGCTACTGCAAATGCTTTTTGAAAAACACTTTAATCATTAATATGGAACATCACACAGCTCACTCAGTATGATCAAGTTGGGAACCTCATTTGTTTCCCAATGATGGGAAAGCTTGTGACACTCTTCATGTAGTATGGCTCCCTTCTGACTGATTTAACACATATAAGCAGTTCATTTCTTGCCTCTCATCAATATTACAGATATTACATTATTTCCTTACAAGTATTATTGGAAAGCACTCAAATGACTACTTCACCACACATCTCCTTCTTTTCTTTGAGATCTGAAGCTCCTTTGCTCCATGTTCCCTTCTAGTGCTGAAATAAGTCTGATGGATATGTAGAGGAGGACCTTTTTAATACAGATAATTACCTGTTAGGCTATCTCAGCAAGAATGGTATGTTAGCAGACATATTAAATTGGTGAATGGGCTCATTTTGGAGAGAGGCATTCAACTGAATGAGCTGCATGGCACTGATAAGTGGAGCATTGAAGGATGATGCATCCAGCCCCATACTACCACTGAGCTCATCACTTCACTGGTGGGTTTTAAGGTATCAGATCCAGAGATGGACCAGAGTTACAGCATCATAGGCTGTATCAACACAACAGAATTAATCCAGTTTGACCCCAGTTTGACTGCCAAGGCTCAATGCTATGGAATTCTGGGAAATTGTAGTTTTGTGAGAAATTTGTCAGAAAGCTTTGGTGCTACAATAAACTACAATTCCCAAAATTCTATAGCATTGAGCCATGGCAATTAAAATGGTGCAAAACTGGATTATTTCTGCAGTGCAGATGCAGCCATATACACCTATCACCTGAGTGATGTAGTCAATTAATTTCATTATCCAGTTTTCACAACAATATGCAGAAACTGGAAATATGATGATATGGACAGTTTTAACTTCAGCATTAATTTATATATCTCAGCACTTCAAGATCTTGCCCAAGTCTTAGACTTCTGTTTTCATGACTGCAATAGTTGTTTGGCACATTTCGTCTGGCTCCTTAGCAAAAGCATGTATATAGGCATGCATATCTATACTTCAAGTTAAAAATATATTTCTGTAATTATTTAGTGTAAAAGCAATTCTAAAAGAATTACAGCTGGCCTCTTAGAGTGTTTAATATCCACACTGGTTCACTGGTGGAAACAAAAGTAGGTAGCCTGACCATAAAAAGAAAATCAGCTCTGAATATGAATACTACAGATATATATATTCCTAGAGGAAAGATTGCTGGCTGGAAACAAGGAAAAATATAATCAAACCTTACCTTGACTACCTGGTATGGCAGTCTTAAAGACTGAACAAGCAGCTGGTGGCACAGATAGTTTACATTTTGTTCTTCTAAAAAGATAAGAACTAATGATTAATTAGAACAGAGAAAGCACCTTGGTAGAAAGTCATTACAGACTTGAGACATGTGGGAAAGGACCAGAATGAAATTTTTTTTATTAAAATATTACTGTTTTAATATTGGATAAGTATGCAAAAGGCATCTGTTATATAATGGCTGAATGGATTTAGAATAAACATCTGGTTCAAACAAATCTTCCCACTTTCAGTTTGCTATCAGCTCACATCATTAATTAGGGGACAGGTTTTTTCCACTTAAAACTCCAAATGTTCTTATTAGTTTTTATTTCATTATCTCAAAGTGATTTTTCCAGTTTTGATTGCTAGCTATATGTGCAAATTAGATAGAAAGAGAACCATTAAGAAGGTTATGAACAAGTAGTAATATAATTTCTCTGGAACTTTATTTAAGCAACCATCATTTTTTACATCTTCAGCACTGTTCACTTTTAGTGCATAAGACTGAAGCAAAATAGAAAGCTAAAATGGTGGGCAATGGTTTTTTCTGTTTTTGCCCATGGATGTGGCTGCTGACATCAAGAAAAAATGTGTTCCATTTGTTCACCATGAGTAGGAAAGGAATGTTTTTTTTCAGAACCACACCTCACCATACATGGAGTGTATACCTGGTAATATAGAACATTGTAACTGGTGTTTTTCTGGTGAGTATACAATCTGATGCAGCCACTGTCAGCTGATGCAAAAAGCATTGGCTTTCTAAGAGAAAGTATACAACATGTAATATGTAAAAAGACAAACACCTTATATACATACTAAGAAATGGGAAAGACAGCAGATTACAGATGGAGAAACATTCATAAATATTTGGGACGTGTCCATATCCTAGGCCTGTTACAAACGGGCCTTTGCGGCGCCCTCGTCACATGCTAGGGATTGGCCGAGGACCTAGCATCCATACCAGCCTCACCCCTAGCATGTGACGAGGGCGTAAAGATGGCGGCGCCCTATACACACGGGTACCGCCATCTTTACGTGCTGGACGCTTAGCGTCCGCACGTCGTGCCCCGGATGTGATGCTGTGAGTGCACAAGTAGCGCCTTGCAGAGTTCCATCCAGGGCGCAAGAAGAAGTGCCATTTTGGCGCTTCTTCTTTGCTGCATCCGGGAACCGCGCGGTTTGGCTGCTGCGGTTTCTGGATGCAGCAATCGCCGGCGGCAGCAGAGCGCCACTTTTCGGTGGTTTGTAACCCGCCCTAGTTTCTTAGGTCTCAGGAAACCTTGATGAGAAGAATCCCACAATGGCAAAAATGTAGTCCAAGACATATTATGCATTAAAAAAAATCATGTAGGGATTTTGTGCAACTACAAGAAATTTTTGCACTGAAAATAGCATTGCTGAACAGCAAATTAGGGTTTCTGTGAAGAAGACTTCTTCTCTATGCAGTAAATGCTGGGTTTTGTATAGGAAACTTGTTTTCTGCATGGAAAAATAATGTTTTCAGTTCAAAAAAGCCACCTACATGCTTTTAGTATACATTGAATCCTGAACTCCATTTTTTGTTGCTTCTTTGTTGTTTTTTGTTTTCAGAGACTTTCTTACAGCAAGGGCAAAAATAACAGTTAAATCATTCTCTGAAGATGCCAGCCACAGATGCTGGTGAAACGTCAGGAATAAACTCTTCTAAAACATGGCCACATAGCCCAAAAAACCCACAAAAAACCAAACGTTAAATAATTCATTCTTGCCTGAGAGAATGAAATTGGTAGATTTACATCCTTAGAACAGGTAAATTTGTGCAAATGCAGTTAATGTTCTTTCATCTGTAAGGAAATGTATGAATGTGTATGAAAGGCACTACTGGAGCAAACGAAATGGAGAATGCACAATGCATGATGGGGAAAGCTGTCTGGCAAGTGAGGCGAGGATTTTTTGAGAACTGCTGATGTGGCAATAGATGGCGTGTCCAAAATCTTGGATGTAGCTGCTTATCCGTAAAGAAGAAGATATCCAGGACTGTACAAACAGCCTGGATAGAAACAAAGACTGATAAGGAAGAGACTGCAAAGAACTGTTCGATCTGAAGTGTTGGTCAGCGTCAAAGGAAGAGGTCCTCATGTAAAGACAGCAGGACGGAGGATGTGGTAAAGCCTTAAAAGAGAGACTTTTCCAAATCAAAGGTGTGCTCTGGACCCGCAGCAACAGAGCTCCCATGCCTTCATGAAGATGACTGATCAACGGCTTCAGTGAAGTGCCTTCTGTGTGTGTGAGTATTGTGTGAATGGTGTGTGTGAGAGCTCTCTTGGTACTTGTATCTGTCTATGTCTGTGTATTTCAATAAATGTTACATACATAGTGTCTAAAACCAAATTTGGTGTCTCTTTGTCTGTGTCAGCCCTGCTGTGGATAAGTTTACTGGGAGGGAGATTTCCACTACACACTCTCAGGTTGAACAGGTTGCCCTTAAAATCTGGGCATAACACATCTTGGGGTAACAATTAAGCTAAAGGCTTTCTGGAGAAGTTTGGTGTAGACATTATCATTGGTGGAGTGGAACCAGAGTCTATAGAATCAGCGCACCATGGACATTTGCATAGCAGAGTTGATGAAATCATCTACCACCCCCTTTAGATTTCTTTCTTCCACCTTAGCCTAGCTGCAGCCATCACATTAAGTTGCACAGAAACTGATTTCACTGATAACTATATATTGTTGTGAATTATTTTGTAATCAAAATATTTGGTTGTGAGAGCTTGGTCTTGAACAGGTAATTAAGACTGATCAGCTTAACAAACTATATACTACTGTTGGAAATGAAAATTATTAGAGTCAGCAGCCTTTACATACTTATACTTACTAATTAGAGCCAGTGGGGTATAGTGTTTTGAAAGTGTTGTACTAGGACTCTAGGAGATCAGGGTTCATATCCTTACTTGGCCATGGAAACCTATTTGGACAGATCACACTCTCTTAGGAGATTACTGCAGTACCTTCTTAAAATGCTGCTATTCCACTTTATCTGCTCTGGCTGCCTCCTGTTGTATTCTGGGATTTTCAGCTGAGAGAGGGGAATTTAGAATTCTCAGCCAGAGGGCTCTTAAGCCTCACTGAACTACAAATCTCAGAATGCAAGAGGCAGCAGCTAGAGCAGTAAAAATGGAACAGCAGCACTATAAGAGTGTAGTGCAGTAGCCTCTGGGGAGCAATGGCAAAGCTACTCCGAAAAAACTTTCAAAGAAATCCTGTGATAAGGTTACCTTAGGGTCACCATAAGTTCAAAATGGCATGAACAACAACAACAATTTCTAGTTTACAGGAATTTAAGCACCACACATACAGTGGACTTTCAATATTCATGGATCTAGGCATCCACAGATGGCAAGCCCCGTTGCTTTCAATGGGGTAGTGTGCACATAGCCATGTTAGTGGCCACACGCATGTTGCACCCACCATTGAGAACAATGAGACTAAAGGTCCCACATTTTTCCTGATCTGCAGAGGTCTGTGTGTCTGGAACAGATCCTCTGTGGATATAAAGGGCAGACTGAATTTATGTTGAGTTCCTTTTTCTCTTTACCCTCTCTTTTCCTGCATCACTCTAACCTGCAGCCAATTTTCTCTTCCCTCTCTTTTCTCCATTAGACCATGTGTCTGATTATGCAAATGTTATTGTAACTAAAGGTACTTTTACATATCTTACAAAGAAGAGAAAAAAGTTTATTTCTTTCTCTGTCAGATCCTTGAAGTTGGGTTGGGCATGAATCCATTTATTGTTCAGTTTCTGTTCTGACAGATGATCATTCTTCTTGACAGAAGAGTGTCTACTACTACAGTGGGCCCTTCTCTTACATGGGGGATCCATTCCAGACCACCCTGCATAATAGAAAAAACGTGTAAGGTCAAGCCCCATAAGACGTAATGGGGCTCGTGCTCGCAGCATGCCCCATTACTCCTTCCGGGGCTTCGGAGGCTTTTTTCCGGTGCAGCTTTCAGCATATGCTGGAAGCTGCATATGGTGCACCTGCGTATGATGCAGCCGCATTGTATATCTCACATTTCCCAGAAAATAATACTAGAACTGTTTTGTTGAGATGATGATGATGATGACGCCAGTGATGACTTGAGGAAGGGTACTACATAGATTAAAAGTATATAATTTAACACATAAAGCCATTTAAACACATAGGTTAAAACACATAAACATAGGATTAAAACAACCATTGCATTTTAAAATCATAGAGATTTAAAGATATAAAATTAAAAATAAACCAATTTAAAATTCATAGTTTAGATATGTATCCTTGATTGTCTGAGCAATGAAGATTCTGGGTCTCCCAATTCTCATGATGAGCACCTACATATCAAAATATCCAAGGACATCACAGGGTTTTACCTGACAAATATTGTGCATGTTCAATATAATGTAATATTCTGAGGCTCTTAGAAACACAACAGCTATTAAATTCTAATAGGGGCCAGGTCTACATTACCAGAAGAGAGTACCCTAGACAGTATGTTCTTGTTTTGTAATGATGCCAAGAAGATCATTACTATAATGTACATCAGAAGGTCAGAATGTTAGGGCAGAAAATCCCACTATGCCCTTGAAGATTATTTTTGTTACTTTAAATATGAAATTGCTCAATTTAATTGGTATCTTGTATTTTAATATGTTTTGGGGATCAGTCCTTAGCCTGCCTGATCTACTGTCATATTCTGCTCTAGCTAAACCATTGGCTGAAATTGTTCCAGGAACTCCTGCAAATATCCAGCTTAATTTCAAGGTTTTCTTTTTTTAAAACACACACACACACACACACACACACACACACGCACACAGAGAGTTAAGCTGTTATGGAAACAGGGTGTTTTCCTCAAACTAGAGTTTTTGCTCAGCTAGCTCCCTTCACACATTGTTTATCATAGTTATAGCTCATATATGGCTACAATATAGCCAGAAAGAGAAGTAATAAAAATTATTTTATTTCTGTGCACACATATATTTTCCTTTCTCTAAATAGGATTTTCCATGACACAGTAATGTTTTAAGTGCTGTGAAAAAAATCCTATTTGGACCATCCTGTTTCATGCAAGTTATTTCCAAAGAGTTTGATAATTACATATCAACATACCTGATGTCACCATATGGCATTCATAGCATTCCATTGGATGTTGACATCTTTCCCCTTCAACACTTGCCACTGGATGTTTCATCCTCCAGCATTAAAATCACAGATGTTTGAAGACTTCTGTTGTTGGTGGGTGGAATGGTCCTGCCACCATTTTTCCTTCCCCCATATTTAGTACTTTATGGTATCTCAGTTTGACTGAATTGTGCAAGTTCTTCAGTGTTACCAATTTTCTTTGGTATCTTTTGGGATTGTCAGGCAGAAATGATGCTGTTGTCTGTGTGCATAATGGAACAAATTAACCTTTTCTTTATTTGCATGCTGATTTAGTCATCTCTATACATTTTTCTCACCTTTTCCTTGCCGTATCCAGACCACTGTGGTCTTTGCTTTGCCTGGGTTGTTAAGTTAGCCTTGGGGTTTTCTCCTCCATCTTCATTTCACTGCTCAGTTGTGTAGTCAGACTTATTATTAACAGTATTTATTCAGATGAATCTACTCTATTCTTGAAAACTCACAACAGGGATATATGGAGCAATGCTAGTAGGCAAGATATCATTTGTTGTATGAAATATGTCAAAAAGGTGCATACTCTTAGAGGAATCCCATCAGTACTTGAGAGTATAAAATATTTTTATGGTCCCTGAAAGATCCTCCCAAATTCAGAAAAAAATCTGTGGGGAAAAAATGAGTTATGCATCAAAAGGGACAATTACAAAGCTATGTATACGGCCTTGCCGAAGCATACTTGCTGCTCAAAGGACTGAAGTTGTGGACATAAAAAGGAGGAATGAACATTTTAAAGAAAGTTTTACAATAACAGGAAATACTTATTGTGGGCTGTATCTGCACCGCAGAAATAATTCAGGTTGGTCCCACTTTAACTTCTATGGCTCAATGGCATGGAATATTGGGAACCGTAGTTTGCTGTGGCACTAGAGCTCTGTGACAGAAAAGACTAAATGTCTCACAAAAGTACAATTCCCAAGATTCCATATCACTGAGCCATGGCAATTAAAGTTGTGTCAACCTGGATTATTTCAGCAGTGCAGATGCAGTCAGAAAGAATGATGTTAGAAACTTAATTTAAAAAGAGATAGTGTGAAATAGAGAGTTGTTATACTTGGTGATAGGCCTAAGATTTCAGGAGAAGAGTATTATTCTGCAAAAAAATTACATGTGATATTTCTGCACAGCATTTTTTGTGCAAAACAATAATATTCAAACTACATGGAATAGGCCACAAACTGTGAAGATTCTGATCAGTTCGGGATTATTTGTGGCACATTTTTTTCAACACTGAAGAAATACATTTTTGACAATTACTTGGATATTTGTGAATATTCTTCCCATACCTAAACTGGAGATTGAATTACGCCCACAGTGATGCTTTCAGATTTTAGGGCAATGCAAAATTCCAACTTGTGAATTTCTCCAAAAACCACTGTCAGTGACAGTAAGAGGAAAAAATAGGACACTATACTGTTTTGTAAGCGAAGAATAATTATTCAGGAAGGAACTATCAAGTCTTGGGCTGTTGTCAGGTTTATTGAAGAAGTGAAGAAAGAAACAAAAAAAAATCCACTGTCTCTGTGTTCCTCTTCTCATGGGAAACTTTTCCTTGATTGTTCTCTGATAGTAGATCAGTCAGTCGCCTAGGAGTTGGAGCAAAGCTTGAGAAGCACCTTTCTGTGGTCAGTCAGAAAGAATGCTCTAAATCCACAGTGACAGATGCAGTTAAAAAAAACCAAAGCAGGGGGGCAGTTTCCCTTAAAAGCAAAAGGCATCCCAGAGTTTTATCTCTCTCCTCAGTCCCAAATAGCTGCCCAAAACAAACATAATGGTGGTGCTGTAAAAGATGGGTTTACTACTTCCTATTCAAGCAGCAGAGTTCAGAGCTGCATTTTCAAGATCACTTTCTCTAAGAGGAAAAATGCTCTGGAATCTTTTGGTGTCTTTGAGCAGTTTTTAAAAAATGAAAATGAAAACATATTGCCACTTACCTCAATCAGGTACACTCCTGAGCTGTTGGATGATAACTGCCATCACCTGGTAGTGACAGGAGTTTTAGCCTGGCATATCTGGAGAACATTAAACCAGGGTAGACTGGTTTATGATAGACACATAGGCAGTGTTACTGTTTCCAAAAAATTCCAGCTATTCGCAGCTCTTTCTGTTTCACATGGCCACTCCGTATTTTCTTATGCCTGTTCTTTATAGTCTGCTTTCCTTTTTTTCATTTCTCCATTCCTTAGAAGTGCCATGTCAATTAAATACCATGTGTCAGTTGACTTGTTACTTTAAGAATATATATTCATTACCTCAGTTGTTTTAGTTTGACTCCAATTTAAGAAAATCTGGGTTTGCATAGTGACAAAGTACTTCAAAGGTTTTACTTCAGGAGAGTGCACTATAGCTCTCTAGCAAAAAAGTAAGTCTCTGGGGCTGTTGGCACATTGCAGAATTCATGCAGCTTAATACTGCTTTAACTGCTGTGGCTCTTTCCTATGGAGTCCTGGAATCTGCAGCTGCTGTGAAACCAGAGCTCTCTGCCCGAGAAGGCTAAATATCTTATAAATGTACAAATCATAAAATTCTATAGCATTGAGACATGGCTGTTAAAGCAGTGTCAAGCTACATCGATTCTGCAATGTAGAGAAGCCTAAGTATGTGAATCTGGTTCCCCAGGTAGGGCAGAACTATCTGGAATGGTCCATGTCTTACCTCCATTTACATTAGACTACTAAAATGTCCTTTACCTGGATCTGCCCTTGAAAAGTATTTTGAAGCTACAAAATACAGCATTTCCCCAATTCTGAAAAAAAACCTTCTCTTGATCCCTCCTCTCTGTCTAGCTATCGTCCAATTTCTCTTCTTCCTTTTCTTTCTTAGGTTTTGGAACGGGTTGTTTATTCTCACTGTCTTGAGTTTCTTGAAGCCAACTCCATCCTCGATCCCTTTCAGTCTGGTTTCCGCCCAAGGCATTCTACTGAGACAGCGCTCACTAAGATTTCGAATGACCTTTTACAGGCCAAGGCTAATGGCCTTTACTCTGTTCTCATCCTTCTTGATCTGTCTGCAGCCTTTGACACCATTGATCACTCTCTTCTAGTTAATATACTTTCTGACCTTGCGTTCTTGGACTCTGTTCTTGACTGGTTTAGATCTTACTTGTCTGGCAGATCTTTTGCAGTGGTTGCTGGCGGTCAGACTTCTTTTCCTGTTCCCTTATCTGTTGGAGTTCCCCAGGGCTCTGTTCTGGGTCCCCTTCTGTTTTCTACACACTGTCCTTAGGAAAACTCATTAGCTCTTTTGGCTTTTCCTACCATCTGTATGCTGATGACACCCAGCTGTATCTTTCTGCCCTGACCTTTCTCCAAGGCTTGAACAGCAAGTTTCGTCTTGCCTCACAGCTGTCTCGCAGCCATCGGCGTTTGAAGCTCATCATGTCCAAGACAGAGCTTCTTGTCTTTCCTCCTAAGCCCACCCTTCAACTCTCCTTTTCTGTCTCTGTGGACAACATTTCTATTCAACCAGTCCAGCAAGCCCGCAGTCTTGGTTTTATCTTTGACTCTTCTCTGTCGTGTATCCCTCGGATCCAGACCACAGCCAAGGCTTGTAGATTCTTTTTGTACAATATTGCCAAAATCCGACCATATCTCTCCACCTCTACTGCCAAGATCCTGGTCCATGCCCTAGTGATCTCACGACTTGATTACTGTAACGTCCTCCTGGCTGGGCTTCCTCTTTCTCACCTCCGTCCTTTAATCTCTGTTCAGCATTCAGCTGCACGCATTATCACTTCCTCCCACCGCTCTGACCACATCTCTCCTGTGTTGGCATCCCTTCACTGGCTCCCCCTCCCTTTCCACATTCAGTATAAGCTCCTGCTGTCGACATTTAAAGCCCTCCATGGACTGGCCCCTCCTTACTTATCAGACCTTCTTTCTCCTCACCTTCCCACTCGGGCCCTCCGTTCCGGTAGTCAAGGTCTGCTGTCTCAGACCAGGATTTCCTCTGCTCCATCCCGGATTCGCCCCTTTTCACTTGCTGCCCCTCACTCCTGGAACCTTCTTCCCCCACAAGCAAGAGCCATCACTTCTTTAACCAGCTTCAAAACAGAGTTGAAAACCATCCTGTTCAAAGAAGCCTTCCCAGGCATTGCATAATTGTCGCTTACCATTGCATAATTGTTGCTTACTATTTGATGTTCTTTTGGTGCCTGTTTATCAAATTATTCCCTGTATTGCTATGTACTGTATATGCATTATCCTACTTGAGAGTATGTATTTTCCCTGGAAAATGATTAACCATCCATTATGAAGCCAAGCCCTCCCTCCAGTCCATCTGCCTTGGTCCAAGCCTTGGAGGTAGAGAGGAACTGCTGGACCTCTTACCCTTTCCTTCCACCACTCCCTTCTCCTTCTGTGTCATGTCTTTTTAGATTGTAAGCCTGAGGGCAGGGATCCGTCTAACTAAAAAGATTGCTTGTACAGCGCTGTGTAAATTTACAGCACTTCATAAATAAAGGTTAATAATAATAATAATAATAATAATAATAATAATAATAATAATAATATAAATACTGTTGTTTGGGGTGTGTAACAGAGACCATGGGCCCATACAAACAGGCCAAAATAAAGCTGCTTTGGGTAAATTTGAAGGTATGCTGTTTAAATCACACATGCATCTTAACAGGACAGAAGCTGTACCAAAGCTACACTCCAGTCTTTAGAACTTGAGCATGGCTTTGGCATGGCTTCTAGCCTCTTAGAATGCATGCATCATTTAAACAGCATACCTTGAAAGTGTCCTGACTTATTTTGGCCTGTCTGTATAGGCTCCACATTACACTGGAAGTTTGCTTGTTGGGATTAGAGACCATATTACATTGGAAGTTTGCTTGTTGGGATTGTTACTGGTCAAATGTCACTCTTTCTCTTTCTCTTGGTCCAGTGATGTAGGACAGTCCCAAATCATATCTCATGTGCCACTCTCTCAGTCATCTGCAGAGCTGAGATCAGGAAGATTGTTCTCTAGCCATATTCACAGTAGGTGAACAATCATCAGACACCATTTTGCTGCATACTAAATCCTTCACATTCATATGGTTGTGATGGCAGCTGGTCTCTGCTCTTCCTGTTCTCAGCCCTACAGGCAACTGAGTATCATATAAGGCAAGTCTCATGAGTGGAAAACTTCTTGCAAGAGTTCTGTGCTCTTGCAAAATCTCCAATCTCCAAGTGGTTTCTTGCAGCTGGACACATTACAACAAGTATCTATAGGGATCTCCAGGTGTCCTAAGGAAGTCCTTGCAGATAACATCCTTGAAGTGCAACCACTTATAGGAAAATAGTTGGATGCATCTGTAATGATTCTACCAACAACATGGAAATGTTAGTAGTTAAAAGTAGTTTTAGCTGGACTCATGCTGTCATAACTCACTAATAGAACTAATAGAACATCAGAGATTCTAGGAAAAAGGCAGGATATTAAATAAATAAACAAACAAACAAATAAATAAGTAATTTCATCTCTTGATTTTTTTTCAAAGTATATCAACAGCATTTTTTAAATAAAGTAGAATATAAACAAGCATTACAAAACAAAACTCTGCCCCTTTGCATCTATTACAAAACATTGCTTTGCTGAAGAGAAATAATAAACAATTGCATATCTGTGTCTCTGCATTTATTAGAATTATCCACTTTAATGTTCCTTCTCCAGGAACGTAATAAAGATGGCTATTCTTCCTGGTTTTGTTTGTTTGTTTTGTTTTGTTTGTTTACCCTGTTACCTCCTAACATGTTTGACAGTTTATGTATAGTTATGTTTTTCAAGACATTTCATGTCTATTCAAAACTTGCAGGAGGTCCAGAACATTTCTACTTTTCTGCTATGGCCAAAAAACATGGCCAAGCTAACAAATTTTGTATCATTTTATCTGAAAAAGGCAAACTATTATCTTCATTTTTAATAAAACTGAAAAGTACAACCTGTTGTTAAATTTTTTTAAAAAAATTAAAATTCTCTGATACTACATGCCAGAAAAAGCTAAGTGCAAGATTTAGTCAACAAAGGTTCCTAGTATATGCTAGTTCTAGAATGATGCATAGAATAAATAGTCAGGATCCTACTGGGCCAAACCACTTGTGCAATGCACCATAACACAACTGTTTTGAGAGTTTCAGTGCTTCCATGCTCAGAATTCCAGTTTCTCATTGCACAATGTACATATACTACATATAAAATGTACATATAAAATAGTGTTACTATCAGGTTATAAACTTTGAGCCTTTTGACCTCACTGCTTCTATCTTTCCCTCTCCCCCAACTCACCAGTATAAGTTCCTGCAATAAGGCAAAAGTTGGACTCCTGATGGTGCACTGTGATATTGATGATGCCTTCCAAAGTAAAAAAAAAAATGTGCCATCATAGCAGTCATGAAGGTGGAAAAATAGAGCTTTTGCTTGTCTTCCTTTGCCACAGTGGTTTGAACTTGGAAACAGTGTACCTGATGGAAACTGGTGGAAACATAAGTCTTAAAGTGCTACATGGCTCTTTGTCATTAAATCTAATAAAGATGTTCCAATATTAACTTCTGTCTTCTAGGTATTTCAGATCCTTATCCTAGCCCAAGTAGCCAGATGCCTATATACTGAAGTGTAGTAGCTAGGGTGAGTGGGACAAAAAGAGATCATTTACCTTATTTATAGGAATTCTGTCCCCAATGGACTCTTCCTTTAACTCCCCAGGTTTCTAGCACTGAAAAGAGAGAAAGACTGAAAACAATTAATACCTAGAACTCTTGTATTTGCAGTGTTAATATTTCCTTGGTAACTGGTTTGTTTGTTTGTTTGTTTGTTTTTTTGGGGATGCCTAAATAATATTTTAAATGTGCCATTGAAGGTTTACATTACTGAAAATATAAACATTTGGGGACTGAAAGATTTTTAAAAAAAATTATTCATAGCCATAGCACAAAAAATTGTTCAACAGATTTTATCCACAAATTTTTACATATCATGTTATTGTACATATTATTACATAGTAGATTTCATTTCCTTCCTCTCTGTTTCATTTATTTCTTTGTTGTTGTTGTTGTTGTTGTTGTTGTGGGGTTTTCATTCTTGTCATCTTGTCTTCTTTTTTCCTTTCCTATATCCTTTTACAATTTAACCTGCTCACTTTTTGTATTTATTCATACCATCATTATTTACCACATTACACTACTACACTCTTATAGTGCAGCTATTCCCACTTTAACTCTTCTGGCTGCCTCCTGTTGCATTCTGGGATTTGTATTTCATTGAGGCCTAAAAGCTCTCTGTCAGAGAATTCTAAATGCCCCTCCCTCAACTGCAAATCCTAGCATGCAACAGGAGGCATCCAAAGCAATTAAAGTGGAATAGCAGTACTATAAGAGTGCACTGCAGTAATCTAAATGGTCTCTTACTCCTTTGTTTTGTTTACCTAATTTTACCTAGGGCCCGTAAAGACAGGCCAAAATAAAGCTGCTTTGGGTCACTTTGGAGGTATGATGTTTCAATGATGCATGCATCCTAAGAGATAAGCCAGGCCAAACCATGTTCCAGGCAGGGCTTCGGCCCCTCTAGGATGCAGGCATCATTGAAAACCATCATCGCCTCCAAAGTAGACTCGAATCGACTTTATTTTGACCTTTCTTTACGGGCCCCTACTTGCAGTTGTTAATGGACTTTATGCTCTCCAATTATTTTTTGTTTCTACCTTTATTCCCTTATAGTAGTTTCTTTTCATTTCTCTGGGACTCAAATAATTTTATTGGGGAGCAGAATCTTTATTTTGGGGGTAATTCAGGGATCCCTGGTGGCACAGTGGTTAAATGCTGGTACTGCAGCCACAAGGTTGTCAGTCAATCCCAAGGGGCTCCAAGGCTGACTCAGCCTTCTATCATTTCATAGGTCAGTAAAATGAGTACCCAGCTTGTTGGGGGCAATTGGCTTAAACTGTAAACTGCTGAGAGAGTGCGGAGGTCACCGATAAGCAGTATAGAAATGTACATACTATTTCTATAATGTTCTGGCTTTGCCACTAGGATGCAGCTGCATCCTAGATGCCATACTTATGATGCAGATAAAACATCCAACCTTTAAAAAAAACTAACTTATTGCCAAAAATAAAATGGTTGGAGAAAACTTACATTTTTATGTGGAGCACAGAACAAAGCCAAAGTCAAAATTTTCTATATCGTCTAACCTTTATCAAAATATAATACTTGTTGTCATCTTACTTTTCATCTGTTTGACTAGGTATTATGCTAATTAAATGCATGTTAATGATTACTGAAAAAAATCTCAGTTTATAATATATTATGATCGCTAAGCTTTTCGCCCTCAAAATTCAGCTATTTTGCACCCTAATCCATTTCCTGTGGCACTTCACAAAAGAATCCCTTTTTCTTATTTTTTTTTTATTCAACCTAATAGTTCACTGTATCCATAATAATATATTAAATGTTCAACATGTTCCATTTCATAGCAATCTCTCTTTTTAGTTCAGGTTCCATATAGTCTCTTTATTAAATGGAAAACAGTAGACTGAATGGCAACTGACATATCTCAAATCATTTCTCATTGTTCATATGACACATTTCTCAAACTTTTACAACACAAACATCAATGCAATATTTATGAATAGTTTTTAGATTTTTTTTTGGTCAGACAATCTAAATTAGTAGACTCTTAAGTGTATTAATCATCCATTCTTGTTTTCTTGAAATTATTCACATGCAAAATGGACTCCTGCCTTCTGTAGCAACTTCATTCCCTTGACTGTATTCCATATGTAAGAAAAATACTAGACATACTGCTGCTGCTGCTGCTGCTGTGAAGATTGGGTTTCCTAGGTCTCCTCTTGTCTAATCTTACAATTGGCTTCTTGGTATCTGAAATGGTGTCTGGTAGTATTCCACAACAACATGCTCCAGATTATAATCAAAATGTTAAACTTTTGAATCTTGTCTCCAAATTAGGTTCAGTACCCTGTATACTATTGCTCTTTTTTAGACCAAACTCCAGAGCAGATTCCACCTCCTGATATAGAATAGAGCTGCTGCCACCAGTTATGTTCTCTCTGTTGCAGCAGCTTGTCTAGCCTACTTTCAGCTTTTTTCTTTCTTCCCCCCACCTCCCATGTCCTAGCCTTGCTTCAAATTTCCAAAAAGAAATTCCTTCAGTTCTATATCCCTTCTCCTCATAGGACCTCAACAACCAGATCTGATTCTGCTTGGACAGCATTCTTTCCTTTATTTGATATTTCATTGGCATGTTTGCTGTTTTTCGAGATGTAATTTTAAATTCAAGTCAGACTGATCCCAAATGAGGATGAGTGAAAATGTTGTTCACTTTGGCTTTTGATAAGAATTTTGCATATTCTCATATTTCTTCATAATTTCAACAGGAAGGACAAGGGTATTTTAAAAAAGAAAAATGGAAGAAAGCAAAACTGGAAGATTTTCTCACCCAGGCAAAGCACTTGAGTACTTCTGTCTTGCACTGAATCATCTTGTATTCAATCATGTTTGTTGTGTTTACTTGGGGCTGCCATGATACATGAAGGTCTTCTCTGGGACTGGCAGAATAAGGAAGGTCATTGAGACACAGTGTGGTGTAGTGGTTTGAGTGTTGGACTAAGATACTAGAATCCTTATTTGAAATGGGAAAACTCCTGGGTGGCCATTGCCAAGTCACATTCTTTCAGCCTCAAAGAAAGTCAAGGGAAAACTTCATCTGAAGAAATTCTGCCAAAAAAACTTTATGATAGGGATGCCATTAGTCAGAAATCAATCAGAAGGCACAAAACAATTGAGATTTGGAATCATAGGTCCTCAGCCAACATAAAACCACAGTATTCCATAGGATGGAAACAAGAGAGTTAAAGCAGAATCACAGGACCATAGTTGTGTAGTGTGAATGGGCCCAAGGATATTTTATTTATTTATTCATTCATTTATTTATTTACAGTATTTATACCCTGCTCTTCAGCCCTGGAGGCTCTCAGAGCAGCTTACAGGATACTTATGAAAAGAACACACACAAAACAATATCATAATCTGCCAGACAAACAGATTATTTTTGATGGTTGAAAAACCTGGTGATGATTCTGGGGAAGCAGGGAACAAGCACTTGTGGTGATTGCAACCGGCCAGGTTAATATGGCCTGTGGCCTTGAGACCTTGTGGCTTGATTGTGTAGTTTTTTCACCTCAACTGGGATGGGCTGGACTGGTACTTATGCAGTGGCAAGCAGCATGATTGCACCATGCATTTTCAGACCTCCCTTTTCAGAGCCATGCAGCCTGGTGGTGAGCAGTCATCACTGCATGGGCTGAGAAGGGTGGATGGGAATAAAGATGTAAGATTTCCAGAAATTTTGAAGTCATGGGGAAAGACTGTTTGTTTTTTCAGAGATTTTCAGAAAAAAATGGACATTTTGGGAAAAATTTTAAAAATGCAACATTAGCACTTTTTTACAGATTGAAAGTTACTCTGTTACATATGACTATGGACTTTATCACACAGGGTGAAATTGAGGGAAAATCGGATGTTTAAAGAGTCAATATGTTGGGAAAATCACAGGATTGCAGTGAAGATTTTCACACACATTGTGATTAAAGAGCACTTATTTTGGGAATAAGCAGGGAATAAGCAGCAACAAATCATTCATGGGGAAATTCTGTTATTCCCTGATTATTCCCAAGATAAGTGCTCTTTAATTGTGACATCGTCTGAAAATCTTCACCATGATCACACAATTTCCCTGAAATATTGACTCTTTAAACCCCTGATTTTCTCTGTGTGATAAAATTCTAAATACAATTTGATTCGGCATAAAATTATCCCAATTGGTATATTAAATTATTACAAACTGAATTTATTTATTTATATTTTTTAATTTTTATTTGTAACAAATTGAGGAACAAACTTCTAAACTGTATGTTCAGAAAACTCTGATTTTGCTAGTTTATGTGAAGCAAGCAAAAAAAATTAAAGAAAAATACAGAAGAAACTATCAACATTAGTAACAAAGAAAAATATTTATATTTCATCTCCACAGTACCAAATAGACATAAAGTACCCATTCCCATAATAAGAATGGGGGGGGGGGATGTGGAAGGAAGGAGCAATGAATAGGCAAGAAATTTAATCAGATTCATCTTCCGTATCTGTATTTGCACTGCATAAATACTCCTGTTTGACATCACTTTAACTGCCATAGATCAATGCTAGGGAATTTTGGGAAATGTAGTTTGTTGTGGCACTAGAGCTTTCTGACAGAGATGGCTAAATGTCTCATAAAACTACAATTTCCAGAATTCCATAGAATTGATCCATGGCAGTTAAACTGGTGCCAAACTAAATTATTTCTGCAGTGCAGATGCAGCCCTGTTTATCATTATCAGTTTTAGTCTCTGCTTTTGTTTTGTTATGTTTGTAATTATTACAGTTTTCATGGACTTCTAAAAACCCAAGTTTTACCTAGACTGAATCAAGGTGATCTATCCTTTCACATGTCACTTTATTTCTTGATTTACAAGCTTATCACTCAGCATTTTAAACTGGGATGGAGCAGGGGCATGGGATGAAGGAGGGGATTATCGCATATCACCACTGAACCACCAGCTGCCATCAGTCCAGGTCCCAGCCACACTCCACCAGCACTTTTTTAGAAGTCGGAAAGCCTAGGATAAAAATATTGTCGTCAGTTAAAATGTCATGCTGAGTCTAGTGTGGAGAAAGGAATCCTCACTGCCTGGACAGGGCTCAGATATGGATTCTTTGGGGAGGCCTTCCATCAAGATGGTAGGCTGGAGAGTGAACAAGTCACCCTGGCTTGCTTCCCAAGGTTAGGTGTCTCACCCATGTCTGCTTGAGGAAGAGGTTGAGAAAAGACACTCTACCTCAGTGAATCCCACATTGAGTACCTGCCCCCATTGCAGTTCACTTCAAAAAGATTTAAACAGCTGATATTTGGCTCTATTTAACATAGTGTCTATTCGTCTTACTTCCAGAGTAGGTCAGCAAATCTGTATTCTCTCTCAAATGTTTGTGCCATCTCTCAGTCTTCTATTTTGTGACATATGTCCTGATAACAAGCTATACTTGGGGGTGGGGGGAATACATAATAACTTCATCTCACCATTTCTTGATTACATTTTTGACATTAAAAACAGGTGATCAGGTAAAGGTTTCCATTGCATGAGATGAAGCACACCAAAGAAATATGTGAGCTTTAATTTCAGAAATGTGTCTTGATGCATTTTTATAAGCTCTTTGCTTTAGAACTTGCTAACTGCTAATTTATGCAAATGAATTCTTTGTTTAAAAGGAAATTTTCAAATCCAATAACAATGGCTTCAATGCAATGAAAGAATGGTTTGCCTTCCTCAACCTCTGGGGGAATTTCACCAAATTAATTTCTTAAGCAACAGCATAAATCCAAAGAAAGAAAGAGGGGGGAAATCCACAATTTAAATAAATGGAAGTCTGTCAGAGGCCACAGTGCTAGTGGTGTTGAATTGGACAATTAATTATGTATTTTGTGCATATCATAAATAGTGAACAGCTCAAAGGATGATGACTCAATAAAACAGTGTGAAAAAAGGAAATTAGAATGAATCTTTTATCAGTATTTTTCCCGTGTGGCCCATGCTTCACCCAATACCATTGTAATGATATGATGAAAGAGTCACAGACCGAAGGTTTTGAAAACCTACTGCCTCCTTGAAGCCCTGCTGCCTCCCAACAGTGCGGATGTAAATGAAATAAACCAATGCTGTGCACTAATGAAAAAGTACAGGGCTGACTCTCTTAGATTATTAAGTCTCATTATGTGTATAAAAAACTATATGCATCAAGAAGCCAGCTCTCTCGTAACATCAGTTTGACATAAACCAATGTCACTGAAATCCCTCCTCCCTCCTTTGATGTCCTCTTATAAAGGGAAGAACACTTGCACTGTTCTTATCAACAGTGTTTATGTATGCAAGACTGAAAATTCAATTTAGAAATGAAATGGGAAAGGAGGGACTGTTTAAAGCAATAAAAGAGGAAGAGTACTAGTGTGGGGGGATGAAATGGGCAGAGATGTTTAATGAATTGAGGTTGTTTTGATGGTGTAAGTGCTCTGGTATACTTACAAATGTGGGAGGGGGCATGTTCACAAACTAAAAGTGGCAACATACCACTGTTTTATATGGGATTAAAAGCATCCATGTGGTAAAGTTTTGGATTAGAACTAGATTGACCAAGACTAGTAGGATTGTGAATGTCAATCTATTCTGTCAATTCACTCTGAGTTTTAGTGTGAACTTTCAAAATGCTAGCCAAATTACTAAATCTCTTTGTCTTGTTTAAAACCCAGAGGGGAATCTCCCATGGACTTCGAAACCATTGTCTGCCACACTGCCAGCAGCAAGTCTCCTTGAAATAGTTACCAGAGATGAGTTTAACCTACTTCACAGGGCTTTTATGAGGAAGACAATGCTCTGAGCTCCTATAAGAAAGGGCACAATTAAAATGCAGTAAATAAGAAGGTGAAGAAACACTATAAAGGCCAATACTATAAAGACCATACTATGAGCAATGTTTTTTTTTAAATATATACAGACATTAGCCTATGAAAGACAAATTTCCTGAAAATGTTTTGTAATAACTGCCAATAGCATAATTATTATTATTATTATTATTATTATTATTATTATTATTATTATTTTCTTATATCCCACCTTTCTCTCAATATAGGGACTCAAGGTGGAAAAGTGAGGTGTCCCTAGAACATTTCCAGAAAAAAGGACTAAGCTGGTGTTGACTTGGATTTGGGGTTTGGGGCAGATAGCTTGATGAAAACATTGACCCATTTTGCCATGAAAAATACAAATCCATTGTGGAGATTGTTAGGAAAAGAAGCAGAAATAAATATTATAGTCCCCTTATGTATATCTACAGACTATAGTGTACAATTCTGATCACGGCATCTGCAAAAATCCTATGTTTTCAGAGAGCAGATGAAAATGTAGAATATGTAGACAAGGGCAACCAATAAAAGTTGAACATTTTTCATATAAAGCATGTTTACAGTGGGTTGGGTGTTTAATCTAGGGGAAAAACTGACTAATAGGATATATGATAGAGTTTATAAAATTACACATTGCTTGGAAAAGTGAGTGGGATGGAATTTACTTCAGGATCTTTCCATGGTCTGGGATTCAGTACAGAGAATGAAAATATTTATTCACACAGCAAGCATTTATATTATAAAATTTGCTCTGGCAAGATGTAGTGATAATGTAAAGGAGGATTGAATAAAATTTTGGGAGATAACACAGTCACTGGTTTTTGTAAATATTTGTCATGATGGCTATGTACCACTTTCTGTATCAGAGGAAGTTGTCTCTGAATACAAGCAGATGAGGAACATGAAAGCTAAAGTGCTATTGAATTCATGGCCTATGGAGGGTGGCTGGCCACTCTGTGAACAGAATGGTTGACAAGATAAGACTCTGGTCTGGTCTAACAGTGTTCTTCTTGTGTTCTTCCATTTTTAATTTCTTGCTCAGTAGATTGTCCTGTGTTACACTCTGCTGCTGGACAAATACTAACACAAGATTACTTTTCATGAAAATCTGCAATCTTTCAGGTTTACCTGAAGGTTACACCAAAGTCAAACAAAGCTCCTATGATCCAGTTTCTTTAACAAGTCATATCTTACTGATATTTTTAGAGCAATAAGCTTCTAGAGGCCACTTTATTTATTTATTTATTTATTTATTTATTTATTTATTTATTGTTATACAGTCATTTTGAATTTGCCAGGTTCAAAGCAATATATTTGCTACAAGTTTAAACCCTCTTCTTAATCTCAAAATGGTGCAAACAAGCATCAGTGTCAAAAGGCATCTTCCCATGATGCCAAAATATTCCCTTTAACTAAAAGATCAGCTGGGGTCAACAACTTCCCCATCCCCATAAGTATTAAAGAAATTACCCATTTTTGGCAGGCTATCTGTGCTTAAATTGCTAATTACCAAAAATGAGTGCTTGAAACAGAGCCATATATTGACTTACCAGAATTCAATGCTAGTAGGAAATAAGAGAGCCTTGTCATTGACATGAAATTCAAAACCTTTTACTTTTTCTTCTTGAAGTATGATGAGATCTCAAAACTCATTGTAGGAAAAATAGAGATTATTTGTATTTCATGAGCAGAAAGACCAGCATTCCATGGTTTTAAAACCTCTTCATTCAAATCCATATGTTCTTCTCTGCTCTTCCTTGCTCTCTTTCTCTCTTCCCAGACCTAAGAAATGATTCAGTACATTATTTATCATCACATGTAGTGAGTTACTTATTGAGATTATGAGAGTCAATGGAATTTTTTAAAAAGAAAAATACAACATTGTCATGGTTTTTAGCCTAGTGAGTAATGGGGGGAATAGTCTACATACTACTCATTTTGAAGCAGCTGGTGTGAATATCTCCTAACTTTATACAAGGTAGCAAGTAAATTTTTCTTTATTTTTAAGCTTAAATAAATTTTCAGTCCTTTAGAATAGCACAGCATTATATTGCTTCCTTCTTTCTTTCCACTATCAACTAATAGCAACTCAGCCAGTAAGTATAACTGACTGTCAGCACAATCCCATGAGTGACATGCCATGAAATGAGATGAGCACCATGGCAATTACAAAAATGTGGCATAGTGGTTTGAGTTTTGGACTATGACTCTGGAGACCACAGATTGATTCCCACTGGGTGACCTTGGGCAGGTCACACATTCTCAGTCTCAGGGGAAGAGAAATAAGGCTATTATCTCCAGTACTTATTCAACTTCTGACTTCAATAATACTGGCTTCTCCCCCCCCCCCCCACCATCACAACAACTGACCTTAAAGCAGTGGATCTCAACCTTCCTAATGCTGCAACCCTTTAATATGGTTCCACATGTTGTGGTGACCCCCGACTATAAAATTATTTTCGTTGCTTCTTCATAACTGTAATTTTGCTACTGTTATGAATCATAATATGTGTTTTCCAATAGTCTTAGGCAACCCCTGTGAAAGGGTAGTTCGACCCCCAAAGGAGTTGTGACCCACAAGTTGAGAACCACTACCTTAAAGCCTTCCCAATTAGGTTTGTGAGACTCTAGCAAAAATGTTCCTGTCAACTGCTGTGATGTACACCCCCATCTTTTGTGAGAAGTCCATCTTGATGAAACTGTAGACCATGGTCCAAGAAGCCAAATTGTTCCTGATGGCACCATATGCAAAGCCAGTTTTTCCCTCCCCTCCTGGGCTATGTCCTTCAACTGGATGGAGATATGAACTGACAACCTGTAAAATGAAATAACAATTTCTGCAAAGAGAATCTCTCTCTCTCTCTCTCTCTCTCTCTCTTTTCTCTTCCTTTACAAAGAAATTTTCAAAGTTCGATTAATGAATTGAAGAAATGTAAATAATTTGTTGAAAGAAGCTATTAATAAACTAATAATAGTAATCTAAACATTAACTTTGGTAATATGGCTGCAAATCAGCTGCACTGAAGAACTCACTTTCTGGGTTAGCTCAGGATTCACAGTTTCACAGTGACATAAAATGAATAATGCAAGTGCACGATAATGTGCTCTTAAGCAATTGGCAAGTTGTGAAATTCAGCCACTGTGTCTCATACAAAGGCAAAAACTGGATTGCTTAAGCTGAAAGCCCATTATAGAATAATCCTGGCCTCAGAATTCATGATGTACTTGAATATAAGAGTCATTTTGGAAACACACAGAAGGAATGACAATAGCAGTAGACATTTGCCATGCAGCCAGTAGGCAATTTTCATACTGGGTCCCCAAATATTTGTCATTAGTAGAAAAAAATTTCAATTAGATGGTTTAATCAACTTTTCAGTGTGTAACTAACTCATCTGTTTGCTAGGAACATGCAGCATGAACCTAGCCTCAAAGTCAATATCTAGGTGGCATATCAGTATCTGCATGAGTAGCACTTGGACCCTCACTATACAAGTCATGCTTTAGAGAAAGGGTAGATATACACAGAAAGGCTCCAAAAGAAAGGCCTTCTGCCATTTGGCAGAAATAGAAATGATGTTCTGATCACCTCTGGTTACTTTAAATAGCCTTTACCAGTTTCAGGGCAGATTGAGGGAAATAACATTAAAATGCAAATCCTTGCCCTACAGATGTGAATTTTGGCCAAAAGTGTGCATTTTAAAAAATGGGGCTATGGGTCTGGGGCCACATAGGAACCTCCAGGCCACTCTACAAGTGAACTACTTCTTTTGAGGAAGATGCAGGGGATCTCTCATGATGCTGTTGCTGGTCACTATCAAAAAGGTCTACTTCCCCCTCACTCTTCAAACCTCAGATACAGGAGCACTGGAAAGATAGAACTCTGGAGGATATCAGATGAATGGAAACAGGATCATATCTGCCTGAACTTCTACATTTTGTTGCCCTGTTCTTTACAGAATGTAAATACATAAACTCTTTAGATATGTAAATGTTTATGGAATAATTTGTGAAATCTTTTGTCTCAGGTCAAGGGATAAGCAAGTGTGAGGTTGCTCTTCAGTCATTGCTGTTGCAAGAACCGTTATCTTTCATAAGATGGCATTTTTTGTTTTGTTTTGTTTTGTTTTTTAAGATCAGTCTTCTGGGAGTTTATGCACATATTTTCCTCAATTAACATTTGAGGAAAATTTCAGGAAGGGTGGCAATAAGGTTTATTCTTACAATACAGAGAAAAGAGCTGTATATACTCATGTAAAAATCTCTTACAAAATTTCTATTTTTAGTCAAAAATTTGACCACAAAAACCTGTATTGATTTATCCCTGGGTCAATTTATGTATTTTAACTCTTATATTAAAAAAAAGGAACCACCTTTTTAGTAGTGGCAAAAAGTAAGAGCTTAATCTGTCCTGCGAGCACTTAAAAAATGCCTGTCTTTAGGGTGAACACAAACGGTTATGTCTGCTCTTATTTTGCAAGTTCTTTGGCATCATTTTCCTTTGCTTTGTCCTTTATATCCTTTGCTACATTCCCCTACGTTTTATCCTCAGTTTACTCATTGGTCATATAAAAATCCATAATTTTGGTCCCAAAATCTGCCCTCAACTTATACATGAAGTCGACTTATATTTGAGTATATACAGTATATCATCAGAGGAGCCTCAAACATATCTTTTTATCCTGAAATTCCCTTGTAGGATGTAGACATCCTTTGTGTTTAGAAGATGTAAAAAAGAAAATGATCTGCAAAAAATCAAGCACTGTATTATTACATTTCCCATCAAGATTTCCCTTAATTTCTCTGAACACTATCCTGATACCATATTTTGTTTTGGCTTGAACTCCTAACCATGTCTCAGCTGCATTTATAAAATCAAGTCAGCAAGCATATTGGTGGGGGTTACAATGACATCCCCCCCCCCAAAGTAGCTATTGTTGGAATTGTTATCCTATGAGCAGGAGAGGGAGAATGGGTGGTTGATGTCAGCAGCCATTATCATCTTCTCTCTGCTTCGTTGGCTTAGTCATTCCAGGACTAGCCTGGAAGAAGGAAGAGCCCTCCCTCCAATCCATCTGCCTTGGTCCAGGCCTTAGAGGGAGAGAAGAACCACTGGACCTCATCCCCTTTCCCTCCACCATTCCCTTCTCCTTTTGTTTTGTGTCTGAGGGCAGGGAACTGTCTGATTAAAAATAATAATTGTAAGCTGCCCTGAGAGCCATTAGGGCTGAAGGGCGGGATATAAATACCTAAATAAATAAATAAAAAATAAATTGGGCCAACTATCTTGTGAGTAGAAAGGAGATAAGAAATGATATCATGGAGGAGGCAGGATTGAGAACAGGCAGGAATGCATAGACTCTTGGTTATATCCTTGTTGTTCATATGCCTTATTGAGGCATAATGACCATGAAGTTCTTCACATTAGAGGGAAATGGTTTACATGCTGTGCACAACCCTGCCACTCTCATGAGCCCAAATGGTCACTGATTAGGTGATTAGTGTTGAAGTGTTGGGAAATTGACAGTTGGCTCCACAGATGCCAGAACACCTCAGCTGTGTCATCAGACCCCTAGCGTTTAGGCTGCTAATTTGCGAAAACATGGTGTCCCATGATGGAGGATACATGTGTGCAGTGGTTCACAATTCTGATTAAGGAGGAAAGACACAAATAGTTAAAGAAACAAACTAAAGCTTTATTATAACAGTTTATTGTGTAAAATAGGGAAACACCCTAAGGGTTCTAAGCTAACACTGAACTAAGCTAGTTTCACTTTTGTTAGAGTGAAAGGTTCAGTGGGCAAGAAAAGAAGAGATTGAAAGGTTCCTATGAGTATCAGTTTACATCTCAGTGATATAACTGTTAGTCTGGAATATCAGTTTGCAAAGGGATCTTGTAGCACCTTTGAGACACACTGTGCAAAAGCAGTTGTAGTATAAGTTTTTGTAGATGTGGTCTACTTCCTCAGATGAATGGAGAATGCATGTTGCATCTGGGGAAGTAAACCAAGGGGCAAAACAGACGGCCTCTGAAGGGGCGTCGTGATGCCATCCCCAAGAGAGCCAGACTGTGGCTGTGGCAACCACACACTGTGATCCCAATCTGGCCAGCTTTTGCTCCAAATAGAAGCAGAAAAAGTCAGCTCCTATTTGGGGTGAAAAAAACCACCCTTTCTGCCATGCCACCAGTTTTTCAGCATTTTGGTGCATGTAAACAGTGCACCACTGAAACACCATGAAGCCAGCACATGTGTGGTTAGCAGTGTGGCTTTCCAGTGGTGTGGGGGCAGCATCAGAGTGTGTGGCCTCTAAATAAATGGGCAGTCTCCTTTGCCCTGAAGTCTACAAAAAGCTAATGTTACAACTTCTTTCTAACAGTTTACATCTCAGTGAGGACACTGAAAACTACTTAACCATATTTCTGCTGCTCTCTTATAGACATCTTTAATCATTTAAGTTTTCTAGATCTCACTCTTTCTTCCTCTTGGCATGGCATAGCAAAGGAAATCGTTGTGGTAATGGAAATGCAGTTGAAATAAACTTAAAGGATTAAAGATGTCTATAAGAGAGCAGCAGAAATATGGTTAAGTAATGTAAGCCTAATTCCCCATTCTCGATTTCTAAAGCCAAGGTTCTACATACTAGTGAAACTTTTTGCTCTACCAGTGTTATCTCATAACTAAAAACTAGCATCCAAAAGGATAAAGGTGAGTCCCAACAGGTGACTAATGACAATTAATTATGCATAGCAGTCCCCTAAAGAAGAAGTAAATCTTCAAAATGGTATATATAATATTGTAAACATGTTTTCCAACTGGTTTGAAAACCATTTGTTGTATACTGAAAAATACTGATTTGACAACCACACAATATATCTTCAAGGGAATGTATATCATCATTCTGGACAGGCATGCTCCAATTCCAGTTTCCAACCAGCCAGTTCCCTGACTGTCCTTTATTTTAAAAAAAAATTTTACAAAAACATTTTATTAAATAAATAAATAAATAAATAAATAAAAATTCCACTTCACAAAAGCAACTTATTCATGTTTTTAGGTGGCCATGAGTCAATACATGGCAGCGCTATCAGAGGAAGACAAAGCTTTTACAGAATATTCACAATCATATTTTGCAACATTAAAACCTACCAGAAACTTGAATGAGAAATGATGCTGCTCGACTTGGCCGGCATTGTTGCTGGGGTGGTAGGTGCCCTAGTCTCTGCAATTGCGGAGGCCTGTCTCGCCCCAACAGCCTTTGGGCTGGCGGGAAGGCCCACCATTGGCTGCTGGGACAGAAAGAGCAGCTCTTTTGCACCAGGTGCTGGGACTACATGTCCCAGCTTGCATTGCAAAAAGGAAGAGGCCATGATTGGCTGGCTCGGACACCCAAGCGCAGCCTATTGGTGGTAAGGGCCTGGGAGGCAGTGCTTCTGCTCTTTCCAGGCCCCCTATTAGTAGGCGGGCCTATTTAAGGCTGCCTTGCGTGCCATCTGGCGCCATTTTAGCTCGGCTCTCCCACCCTCCCTCCCTTGGCTAGGGTGTTTTTCTCACAATTTTGTTTTAGGGCAGCAGCATAGGTCCTGGATCTGGTGGGCTTGGTTTCCAGGTCTCCGTAGCACTGGATCGGGAGTCTATTGGACCCGGGAGCTCTGAAGGCAGGTAATGTGGCCATTGTGGAGGCGACATCAAGTGAACATCTCCCGGTGACTAGGGGCTTATTGGGATATGTGATTGACTGGTTGTCCCTACGTTATCCGTTGTCCCTACGTTATCCTGATGCTTGATTGTGACCAAGCAATCTTACATCAATCAACCGGGATGTTGATTGATGTTTCCAGATCCAGACCTTATGCTCTGGGCCAACCCTACCCTTTGTGCTGTTTGTTAATAAAATTGTGGCCTTTTCCTCCGATTCTGTGTTGTTGTCTTATTGGATGCTTCCTTTCCACAGCAATAAGGTCCAATAAGCTCAGTATGCTTTATTATTTTTAATAAACATGGATGATTGCTTTGTAAATCATTTTAAATTATCTTTTACTTTTCCCTAGAGTCACACAGCCAAGAAACATTCAGTCACTTACCTGTTCAACTAATGAAAATCAACCACAATTTCACAGTTCGTGTAGGGAAAACAACAGCAGCTATACAATGGCTGGTTGTGTCATTGTGCATTTATCTAGGACTCAGAAAAACTAGATTTTATATAATAAAATTAGCTCTGGGAACAACTTGTTTACAGAATAAATTGTTCACTTGAGCCATGTTTGTGACATCTGAAACAACCTCTTGACATTTAGGAATTCGACACAATAGCCAGTTGCATCTCTAGAAAGATATGAAATATATTCATCACATAAAAGGCCATCTACATCAGAGATCAGTTTTCAAAAACTTCCCAACAGGAAGCCACAAGTGCAGGCCAGAATAAAGCCTGAGTTACTAATCTCTTCTTTCCACAAAGGGCACCAGATCTTTTCCAAGTCTTCATACTCTCCCCAAAGCCAAGCTGTAGACCCTTCAGGTACAGTAATATGCCAGATTCCCTAGTTTTTAATGCCTCCTGTGGGAGATATTCCATAATTGAGTCTGTGTGTAGCATGCTGGCGATGAACTGATGGCGTACTGTGCCCTTGCAAGTTGAGGAAAGTGATCTATACAGCCTATAATATTCTGCAGGTGGCAACAGGGAGAGTTACTGATAATAAAAAGAAAGGAACAAACTGCAAAGAAATAAAGTTTTGTATGTTAGAAAATAAAGTATTGCTGTCCTTCTGTTTTGCTCTTCCCACTTTCAGAAAAGAGAGGAAAAGTAACTTTTCATGAATCTATTTCATCATTTAACTTGTTCTCTGCACACAGCTTCAGCAAATGTCAGCACTGATTTCTAATTATGGCACCGATCTTGCACAATTAACTGGAATTTAGCACCATCAAATTCAATTGGTTTTACTTCCATAAACATTCTTAGGATTTGGCCTGCCAGTGTAGAGGGGCTAGAAAAAGGGGAAAAAAATATGAAAGAACTTGATAGGGAAAGGAACTTTCGTATAAAACAGTAATGTGTTAAATGAAATGCTAGAGAACCTCATGACTCTGTCTTAGTACACAAAGGATTGAAATTAGCATCTTGCTTTTAATTATCCAACCATCTATTTGCCTCAGAATTCTGTTCACACAAACATACATGACTGAAAGTGTAAACCTACTCAGGTTCACTACGGTGTGCTTTCTTTATTCAGATTCCCCATGGTACTTGGAGGCCTTTCCTATGTTAGATTTCAATATCAGTAAAACCAAACACAAACTGCCACTCAGTGTCACTAATCACTATTA
>NW_024802934.1:1068914-1069465 GCF_019175285.1 Sceloporus undulatus
TTATTATTATTATTATTATTATTATTATTATTATTATTATTATTATTATTTCTAGCCCACTTCTCCCTGTGGATCGAGGCAGTTACAACAAAAGATAGTAAAATACATAAAACAATAAATCATAAAATTTCACTATCCCCCAACCCACTACCAACATAAAACATAAAATATAACACTTAATTACAAATGCAAGTTAAAATTAGTTAAAACAATTTTTAAAAGATGATAAAAATATCTATGGACAGGATAGTCTTTTATTTTGGGAGGTCAGTCAGTCAGGGAAGGCTTGCCAAAAGAGATCTGCTTTGATTGCCTTCTTGAAGGCATCAAGAGTGGTAATCTGATGGATCTCCTCCAACAAGTCATTCCACCATTTTGGAGTGGCTGATGAAAAGGTCCTCTGGGAAACAGCAGTCAACCTGGTTTTCTTTGGCTGTAGCAAGTTCTTCCCCGAGGACCTGAGAGTGTGGGGTGGATTGTATAGAAGGATGTGTTAGGAGGACGACCTGCTCCCTTGATCCCTGTCCCTCATGGCTGACAGCTCAGGGGGG
>NW_024802934.1:1074465-1084708 GCF_019175285.1 Sceloporus undulatus
TATCTATATAGTTTTATTATATTTTTATTCTTATTCCCATATATTTTACTCTTATGTTCTCTTATATAACTCTTATTTAGAGTTTTATACAGAGTTTTATATAGAATTATATAGAATTTTATCTATCCTCTGTTGGGGATGATGGGAGTTGCAGCACTTCTCCTGGCTTTCACTCTCACCCCCCTGGTCAGCGGAAGAACAACCAGTTTGACCAGTAGCTCTGAGAATTGGCTGAAGATGTCTTCCAATCTTCTCTGGAGTCTGCTGGTTCTTGTTCAGCTCTCAAGACACCAGTCAACACAGTAGTCTTCTTAAAAAGATCTACTTTTATTCTAATATATACACTATGCACAAAACAATTCACTACTCACAAAACTCACACTACTATACTCCTCAATACCCACAAAAAGTATTGTCATACATTATTGCTTATATAGACATTTGTCTCTCTATTCATTATACAGTTGCCACCTCCTGGGCGTGTACATACATTATGATTGACATACCATACTTGGCTCAATCTAGACCTCACATTGCATCATACATTACTGTCCACTCAATGACTTTCAGGTGATGTCAATTTGCACCTTTTCACTTTGTCATTGCCTCATATGTCCTTGGCTTTCAAGACCTTCTAATTACATTACTTACAACACCTGTGTGACAATTCAATAACTTTTGCTGTGTCATGTTACTTTCAAATACATTCATATACATATTATATTTCTTGTGACTATATATCCCATGTGGCTTTTTCCTGACATCCTCCACCAGCAGATCATATATTATGTGGGTTTGATTTTTACTGAACCTGGCATTACACAAGAGCAGGGACAGGTTCTGTGGTAAGATTGGCACGATCTCTTTTTTTTGGGATAACAGGGTGACGGGATGGCAACATAGATTTCAAGCATCAATCTTGCCTTCCTCTATAACAGTACTTCACCCTGTTAGCACCATACCTTCCCTTGCCCCGCAGTACACCTATTGCCGCTCCATGTTTAACAATGACTGCCTCCCCTAATCCACCACCCAAAGTGGTCATTCCCCATCTATTCCCATCTTGCTACATTGATCCTGCCTATTGAATAAAAAGAACTTTCAATAAGCAGGCGAGGTAGGCTATTCTGCAGGTTGCCCCTATATAATGCTGCTAACCCTCTGCCTCCTATTCTATCCCACTGTCAGCTAATATAGCTCTGGCTGGTGTTGTAGAGGGGAAGAGGGGCATGGCTTTAGAACTTTGCTGCCTCTCTGCCCACCTCCTGTCCAGGTGCCGAGCCCCTGCTGCAGCCCAGGTGGAAAAGGGCAAGGAGCAGCCTCTTGGCCTGGTGTGAAGCTGGCTGGTGTTGTAGAGGGGGAGAGAGTCACAGCTTTAAAACCTTGCCACCTCCTGTACAAGTGCCGAGCCCCCACTGCAGCCCAGGTGGAAAAAGGGCAAGGAGCAGCCTCTCAGCCTGGCATGAAGCTGGCTGGAGTTAAATATAAGATTTAAAGTGTCAGATATCAAATACTGAAATCAGTTATAACTTGTGTTCCAACACAGGCAGCAAATAGCAAGACGTCCACAGAATATTTACAACCCAGACATAATCTGGAGATGTTTGAACTATATGTAAAGGAAACTTTTAGGACAATTTGAGAAGAGAAAATTCACATTTTCAAAAACTGTTATGGAACTGAATTGGATGCACTACAGCCTAGTTCTCATTGCTTATCCTCGACTTGGTGACTCCCAGCTTTTGCCTGGAGTACATTTTTTTCATATTTTTTCATCCAATAGTCTTATCTTTTATCCTTGGTACATATTTTTCCTGTTTCTCAGATAACCAGGTTTGAAAGCTACAGCCGCAATGTGAGTACTGAAACTTGATGCTTTCAAGTGCAGCTCCCATAATGCATGTTCATAGTGGGTGCAGCTGATGGGAGTTGCAGGTCAAAACATCCATGAAGCCAAAGATTCCCCATATGTAGCCTAGGGGGCTGGAGGTATTGCAGTGTATCTAAATAAACTGGAATGGCAAGCAGTGTTTAGCTTCTCTTTGCCCTTTGCCTTGCTGATATGCAGGCATGCATCACAGCCACTGCAGTTGGACCTCCTTGTTCTACCCCAAATTCAGATGACTAGAGATAGTGTTTCTGAGGGTCAGAGGCACATATAGTGAGAATCTACTGCCACAAGGAAACTGCCTATGTCAAAGCTACAATATTGTGTTGTTGCAAGATCCCTAAATTTGGAATGATGCTGAAGCTGCTATTGAGATGTCTCCATGTGGTTCTTCTTTCTTGATTCTGTAGCTCCAATAGAAAAAAAAATTAGAACTAGAGAGGATTTTCTATATTACATTTCCAGTTGCAAGATTATTCAGAAGTAAAAGTGCACATTCTCAATTTTTATGCTTCTCTTTAGGCTATAATATAACACTTCTTAGTTTCCGTTAGACATAAAACCTATATGCAGACCTAATGAGTTCACTAAAGAAGATCTGACTTGTTCAGAACATATATCTCAAAATACAACAACCTAATCACATCTAATTTGCCACCAGCCAGAGCAAAAATTTTCAAAACAAAACAGGATTATGGCATAAACTTCAAGTTCTCTACCTCTGCAATATCTTTGCATTTCCATGCCAGGGCGAGTTTTAATTCTGGATCAAGTATACACGGTTGGTGGGGAATTTAAAGTACTGAATATATATGTTTAATAAAAAGTAAGTTCCAGTGGGTTGAGTGTGCGCACACACACACACACACACACACACATATATAATCTCCTGTATTTAGCTTCACCGCACTGCCTGGATAACTGGCAGCCAGACTGGGAAATTGTGTGGTATTTAAAAGAAGAAAAGTTCAAAGCTTTGTGATTCATCATGAGGACCTTTAAAAAAAAACTTTTTTCCTCATGTCAGATACCATAGATTAGCAATTTTCCTAAGTGATACTTAGTGCTAATTATTTCAGGGTCACTAAGCTGTAACCAAAAAAATCTTTAATAAAGCATCACAGTTTTGAGAATCATAATGACTATTTTTCCTCATATCCCTCTGTCTGATTTTTTAAAATAAAATGTGGATCTGTTCTCTTACCCCAGAAATACCAGTAGTTGCAACAATGTGCAACAATGATGTGTAACACAGGAATTGTTTTTGAATTACATGCCACCCAGTCATGTGGTGAGTTTTACCAAAAGTGCATTTAAGTCAGTTTTCTTTAATGCATAGGAATCTTCTGTGAAATATGTTCCTCTAAATTAGTGGCCAAAAATACAATGCCTAAAATTAAATGCTATAGGATGACATTTGAAATAAATGTCTGAAGCAGGAAATAGCCTAATTTATTACCTTGGCCAACCCCAGATATCCAAAACCCTTGCACATGAAACAGCTGACGAGTCTGGAATTAATTGTGATATGATCAAGGGAGACTATTTGTATTATATTACAGAAGAACACTATGAAGTAGTTTTGCCTGCTCACATGAGGGCAAAATGAAGAGGCCAGGGGCATAGAGACTAGATCCTTCCCTACCATCCCCCTCCTCTCAGTTTGAACTTCCTTGTATTAAATGGGTCAGTTTGAAAGGGCAAGTCTACATGTGTGTATTTTATGCAAATTGTTACGGATTTTTTCCACCTTCAAATCGGCTCCTATTGTCTACACTTCTTCCGAGCTCATTCTTGCCTATCTGACAGTATGCAATTTTGGTCAGGCACACACAGCACCATTATTATTATTATTATTATTTGGCTGTAAATCAAAAGATACAGACACACACTTCCACTTCCATTCTCCTGTATTGTTCCCCTTCCCCCCTCTACAGGTTAGTATTGTACTTTTCTCCAATCACCTACTGTTTGGATCTTTTTGGTGATTGTATGTTACAAAGTTTTCTGAAAACAGGAGCTTTTAAGGTATGTCTTCTCTTCTCTTGGACAGTGGGTGAGATGAGAAAGAGTTGAGAAGGGATGTAGATGCCACTGGGAGAGCCCCCTCCTGGCCTATGCAAGGGAGTTAAAAGAGAATGTCCACACAATTGATAATGTGTATCTTTGTCATGGCCTGCTTCCAGAACATGGGCATGGACACTGACTCAGAGGCTGAAGAAGTGAACCTGTTGATACCTGGTGCTGAACCTGAGCAGGGGGAGGTTCCCGAGTCACATGTCTCAGATACAGACCAGAGTGCAGCATCAGCTCTGGAAGAGAGACCTGCCTGTTTATATTCAAAAGACAGCTTACCTCCCCCTACTTTTGCTGAGTGGTGACAACAAAGGGAGGGCTTGAGGAGGTCTCAGAGATTTATAGATAGCAGTAATTAATTCACTGCATCAAGCTGCTGATTTATAAATTCCCAGCCCTGCCCTCCAGGAGTTGTTGGAGATTATGTGAATTAGCTGAATTACCCCATGCAGATAGGACCTAAGTAGTGATTCTGAATGCAAAACAGTTACCTAGGGTATGTCTACACTGATAGGAAAATCCATCTTACTTTCCAGTCAACCCAATTCACAGCAACCATTGGCTTATCTATGCACACCAAGGTGAGTTTTGGAGAACTGTCCACATAGCATATTTCACTAGCAAGATGCTGGTCATTATTAAATTTATGATTAAACTTCAGATGCCTGTTGAAATATTTGTCTGTAGACACATAACCATCATGCAACTGCCTCGGGTATGCATAGAACAAGACTGCATGAGGCACTGTGTGACATATAAGTAGTGTCAGCTTTATTCATTCTAATAGAAACCCTGTTGCAACAATCTGTTAAAAGTGTAAACTATTCCACTCTTTCTCATATGTTTGTTCCTTGAACAGATTAGGACACAATGGCAGTAAAAAAAAAAATTCAGCTGTTCCCTCTGATGACAAAGATTGAACTACATGAGGTGCTTCCCTGACTGGTGAAAGATGTACAGTATGTTAGGGAACATTATTTTCGATGCCTTTGTATCTTGCATGTAGTGTACTTTCTTCGTAAGTGGTTGTTAGAAAGTTAACACTTTGTCTTACGTTGCAAGTCTGGTTGCAAAGGCACATACTGTTTTGAGTGGTGTTAGTTTCCCTTAAGAAACCATTAAGAATCCAGGAGGTATAAGAGCATAAGAACTTTCTTTAAATAAGTTTGCATTGATCTCCTAACCCTTTATGTTCTTCCTGCTCTTTCTTCTTATTGTTGTGCTGAATCACCTCCTGGTCACTTTTTTCTTAATCTGTGTCATGTCTCTGGATAACTATGTTATTCTTCCTGTCTGCTGACCTAACTCTCCTACTTAGTTCCTCTAAGGAAATCCTGTTGTGCAAAGGAAATCAGGTTAATTGTAGAGATTCCCCTTCAAATCTAGATTGATCCAAGAAAAGTATGTTGGGAGTACAAAAATGTAAGACAGGGAGTCCAATTCTAGTGAGGTTCAGGATTGATAAACTGACTCGTCATTCTGTTTTCTAACATCACAAGGACCAGGAATTCTTTAAAATACAATGCCTTTCCTAAATAATCTGAAATAAAATGGCTTTAAAAAAAGGTTGGGGAGCCAAAAGAAATTAGGAAAAGGAACCAAATTAACATTGTACATATTCATTAATTTTAGTTAATGGCAGCAAGGGTGGGGTTTTTTTATTTTTTTGTATTTTTAGGAAATGAATTCTTCAAGGGATGTACTTGAAAGTGAAAAGTGTTCTTTGCTTTTTGCATTCATTTAACTGAGCCTTTCATTTTAATGTAAGTCTGTGTGTTTTTAAAGATAACTTTTATAAGAGTGAGAACCAATTACACAAGGTATTATGCTCTCTCTTTAATGATACAACTTTTCTAGAATTTGAGTTAATCACCATAATTGGCTGATGTGCACTTTATTAACATTACTCTATGCTGTATTAAATTACTATAATTTTATTAGACAGTTTAGTTCATGCTCCTCATATTGGGAGAGCAAATGCAGGTCCCAGCAGTGAAATGACATTTGAAAACTTACGATTCTTTTCATTCCACTTTAAATCAGAAGCTTTTCAGCAACCTTGTATGAAACTCTAAAGGGTCCTAGTTTTGTACATCTGGATTACAAAGTTCCATAAATTTGTGTTCAAATTTGTCAATACTAGAAACGGGACTTCCTCAATTTCATCCCATAGTTTTTCCACTGTGTATTACGTTGCTTGCAATCCCAGGAGATTCCATCCATTTTTTATGTACAGGCAGATCTCTCCAGGTAAATAGACATTTCAGAATTTAAAATAAAAATAGCAGAATCAGTAAAAAAAAAACTTCTGACCAATAATAGTTGCCCATCCCTATATTAGATTATATTTCTATACCAGAATAAAGTGACTTTTTGTAACTCGTATACCACCTAAAATTTAATCTGAAGCTTTGATTGCATAAATTCTTCTGTATTTTTTCTGTACTTCTTCTCACTGTTGACCTAGAATATTGTTTCCTTTTTCTCAAGAAGAAGATAGTTCTGAGATGCAAAAAAGCCTCTTCGTTTCCACAACCTGAGACTGGCTATTACTTATTGATCCCAACATGCATTGCTAGATATAATTTGTTACCCATGCATCTGCCCATGATTCAGTCAGCATGTCACCTTAAAATGCATCTAATCACTGACCTCATTGGTAAAACATCTGGCCATATATATGGATTTTTGTGTGTCTGTCTTCTCCCATACCATTCCTCATGAAGAATTATAGACTACAATATTTGGCCAACTTTGTGGTATACTGGGTGGTCGTGATAGAGGTAGAGCCAACTGTGAGTTGTGTTTTTGTTTCTCTTGCAAGCTATCTAAAAGACTCCATCTCCTTGACAAACTGGCTTGAGTTTTCAGATCTGTAGGAGATGACTTTCTTTTGGTTCCAAAAGCTTCTTAGATGCATTTCATGAGAACATGGGAAAACACCTTTTCCATGGCTGTGGACATCTGGTCCTCTCCCTCCCTGGTTTTAACCCAGAAGCAGTTGAAGAAATTTTTATCCAAGCAGCCCTTTGAATTTGCTTTATGGAGTAGTAGTGTGTATGTGAAATGGTGTGCTATATGTTTAAAAATCATTTTTAGGTTTTAAATGTGTTTAAACTATTTTTAATAATTTAGTATAGACATTTTTTAACATTTATAAAGTAATATTTTTGTTAATTCTTTTAAAAATTATTGTATGGAAAAAGGCAGGATATAATTCAATACATAAATAGATTTACTTGGTATATAAATATTATGATTATTATGTAGAGTCTATGTAGAGTCCAGTCTATGGTGTACCAGAAGACCTGAAAAAATTGCATCCAAGATGCCTTTTGTCCAAGTTCCAATGGAAATGATATCACTATATTGACTTTAGCACTGAATTATTATTATCTATTCACTTTTAGAAAAAAAAATCATACAGCTATACAAACATACAAGAAACACACTCTATACTTGAATTAATAGGATTTGAATATATTTGAATTAATGGGACTTGAGCATAGGTGGCTTTCTCCATACGCGGGTGAGGGGTGGGGGTGGGTCTTGGAACAGATCCCTGCATATGGGGAGGGCAGACTGTATATGTTTCAAGCTTTCAATGTTCTACTGGCTTCTTCAGCAGGCAAGATGTTAAAACCATACAGGAGGAAAAAAATGAAGATGTTAGTCATGGGCCTGCATTTTGCTATTTCTGTTTTCAGTTCAGATGGTATGGAGGGGAATTACTTGCAGGTTTGCACTTCCTTCTTCTGGCCAAGTGGCTGTCTCAAAGTCCAGGAAATTTTACATCAATTTGCAACACAAAAAAGATGCTTCCTTTGCAATCCTATATGTCTCCTTGTGAGGCCATAGGTCCCCTTTGTTAAGCAGAGAATACTGAATTAGTAGTACTAGTTGTGGAAGAAGACCAAATGCAACATGAACAGCAATGAAACAGTAACAACAATGAAACAACAATGATTCATTTCCATGCCAGTAGTTAAAGAAGCAAAATACACATTCACTTACACAGTTAGTGGTCCCAGGATATCTATTAAGCGCAGATATTCCAGAATGTGTGTATTCATATACTTTTGTTCTTGTTTGTGTTAGTTGATTTGTCATTTGGTTTCCTCCTCTTTTTCTGTTAATCATTATTTGTGTGGGACTGTTTTCCTTCCTGTTTGCTCAAATATCCCAACTTCTCCTGAGGCTATTTATTTTTATGCTGCCTTGTTAAGACTCTGCTAGCAGAATGACAGTAGTGTCATCTACCATTGTGATCCTATAGCCCCCTGTTGCATTGTGGCTGATTTAATGTTTGTGTCTTGCAATAGATTCATTTTTATTAGAAAAAAGTATGTTTCATTTGTACTGTTTTCTCAAAGACTTATGAAACTTTACCATACTGCCATTAAAAGAAATTATGGGTGACTGGTTGGATATGAAATTTTTTACATAGAAAGGAGGAAAATAGCAATGGTTGGAAACACAACATCTTGCATTAACTCTGAAAACTGCATGTAAAAGCTTAAGGGTAGTGAAATTGACTAGACTGTGCCCTCAATTCCACAGACAGTCAGAAACCATTTTACTGTCAGAGCTAAATGGAGACACTTCTGTCAACTTCAAATCTACCCTGCTTTTTATTCTCTGCCGAGCTGAGTGAAAATCTTGTCCATTTCACCCACTGATTTTTGTAGCTTTTGCCCACAGTCTTCTGGGATTTAACCAGAAGTTGTCCTTAGCTGCAATGAAGAGAAATAGCAGTGGAATGTCAGAAAAATGCTCTAGCCCACACTAGTAACATTTTGTCCCAAATGATTAATATTATATGATACAATGGATATCATAGAAAATACAGAATAAATGACAATGGACATGACAAGTACTAAACATCTACTGTACCAGAGTTCCCTTTAATTTGAATAAAGGAACTTCAATCCTTTCTTCAATTTTGTTTAAATCATCACACCTCCATGCCATCATTCTTCTGAAGATGCCAGCCAGAGATGCAGGTGAAATGCCAGGAATAAATTCTTCTTGATCATAGCCTGAAACACCCACAAAAAAAACCTATGTATGCCAGCCACAAAAGCCTTCAATTTCACATCAAGAGTTCAATTCCATCTTCTCTGGTTTGATATGGGCACAGATTTTATAGACCATTCCTTATATTAAATTAAGTGATGTACAGATGTCTGTGTTACTATCCAACCACTGTTTCTTAAGGTGATGGTCACTGTTTGCACTATTTACACTATTTCATTTCCTTTAGAGTCCAACCCAACCCACTCACTTAACCATCAGTCCCCCCATACATGTAAGGGCACAAAATATTTCAAATGAGGCAAAATTCCAAGCACTACTGAAATAACTGGGTATAAAATTATTTAATAAACAATCTCAAATTGTACATTTAAGATTATAACAAATAAAAAAATTGTTAGGATTTTAGGCACTTTATGGTGTTTCTACCAAACTAGGGACTGCTGTCTATGGAGATTATTTAAGTAATTAGATATCTATGAGTAACTCGGAGCCCGAACAGACAGGCCAAAATAAAGCTGCTTCGGGTCACTTTGGAGGTATCCCCTTTAAATGATGCATGTGTCCTAAGAGGTCGGAAGCCGTTCCAAAGCCACACTCCAGTCCTAAGGACTGGAGTACAGCCTTAGTGCAGTTTCTGGCCTCTTAAGATGCATGTGTCATTTAAATAGCATACCTCCAAAGTGACTCAAAGCAGTTTTATTTTGGTCTGTCTGTTTGGGCCCGCAGTCTTAGTAACAACATTCATATGGAATTCTTTTAATCTGTGTAGTTGATCATTTAAAAAATAGAAAGCAGGGATGGAAAAACATGATACTGCATATGTTTTGGGCTATAACTCACCTTAACTCTACCCAACCGAGCCAATAGCAAGGAATTATGGGATTTACAGGCACAAAAAAAAAAAAAAAACTAGAGGGTCACAGTTGCCCTCCCCTGTTTCCAATATTGTAGGATTTGAAGATTTAGCTAATTTGTAGTTCCAGTACAAAAATTCAGAGAACCAAGAGCAAAGAAGAATATCATAAATATTATTGTGAGTCCAGTTATGCAGTGTCTTGCTTTAAGAAATCTCTGCACTGTATCAAAAGTCTGCTATGCACACTGTTTAAACATAAGCCATTTTATGCTAAGCTTTCTTTGTCATGCTTATGTAGCATTGCTTCTTGCATGTCTTAATCTTTCTGCCTAGCTATATTCCAGAGTTTCATTTGTTAAAACTTGAAATTATATTATAAAATAATA
>NW_024802934.1:1084718-1103962 GCF_019175285.1 Sceloporus undulatus
ATAATAATAATAATAATAATAATAATAATAATAATAATAATAATAATAATTTTATTTCTATCCCACTTTTTGCCAAGCAATCAAAGCGGCATACAATAAGTTAAAATACAACCATATATACATAGTACCCCCCTTAAAAAAAGATTAAAGAGTATAAGATTAAAACTACACATTAAAAACTAACTAATCCAAAAAATAATCATCATGGGCAGAGTTCACTAGATGGGAATTCTTATTCGTGGCCAAGTATTTTATTCCGGGAAGGCCTGCCGGAAGAGATCCATCTTAATGGCTTTTTTTAAAGCTCTCTAGATTGGTAATTTGACGGATCTCATCCGACAGGCCATTCCATAAATTAGGAGCGGCTGCAGAAAATGTCCTCTGGGAGGTTGCCATCAACCTGGTCTTTAAGGGTTGTAATAAATTCCTCCCAGAGGACCTGAGTGTACGGGGGCAGATTGTATGGAAGCAGGCGATCACTTAGATAGGTTGGGCCCAAGCCATGTAGGGCTTTAAAGGTGATAACCAACACCTTGTACTGTGCCTGGAAACTGATAGGCAGCCAGTGGAGTGACTTCAATATTGATGTTATATGGTCACACCTTGCTGTTCCTGTGACTAACCTGGCTACCATATTCTGTACCAGCTGGAGTTTCTGGACTAAGCACAAGGGTAGCCCCATGTAGAGCGCATTGCAGAAATCAAGTCTTGAGGTTACCAGCGCATGTACTACAGTTTTGAGGTCACCCTGTTCCGGGAAAGGGCACAGCTGGCGTATTAGCCGAAGCTGATAATGGGCACTCTTGATCATCACATTCACCTGATTCCTCATCTGAAGCAACGAAACAAGAAGCACGCCCAGACTGCGAACACAGTCTTTTGAGGAGAGCGTGAGCCCCTCTAGGACTGGAGGTTGCAGCCCAATCCCTGGTTTGGGGGCCCCTACCGTAAGTACCTCCGTTTTGTCTGGATTCAACTTGAGCTTGTTTTCCCTCATCCAATCCATTACTGCCTGAAGACACTGGTTGAGGGGAGAGATGCCGTCATTGTCGCTGATGACCGGGACAAGGAGAAATATATTTGGGTGTCATCAGCATACTGATAACACCCAGCCCCATATCCACGGATGATTTCTCCCAGCAGCTTCATATAGATGTTGAATAGCATCAGGGACAGGATGGCACCTTGAGGGACACCACAATTAAGCTCTGTTTTTGAAGAGCGACTGTCCCCGAGCATCACCCTCTGGAACCTGCCCGAGAGGAAGGAGAATCATTGCAACACAGTGCCTCCAATTCCTAACTCTCTCAGGCTTTCCAGAAGGATGTCGTGGTCTACTGTATCGAATGCCACTGAGAGGTCTAGCAGCACCAACAGGGTCACACTCCCTCTGTCGATGGCTAGACGAAGATCATCAGTTAAAGCGAGCATGGCAGTCTCCACCCCATTCCTGGTCCTGAAGCCCATTTGATATTCCAGACATATCCTAAATATTTAAATTCCATTTTTTCCCATGTTGTTTGAACTTCATCTCTGGGCTTGTAGTAGCATTTTCAATAGTCAGGGAGAGCTATAGTCCTGGGGAAGGGGGTCCCATCCCCTTCCACCATCTACTCCTACTATCATCTTGGGATACTACACTTGAACATCCATGAATTTTGGTATCCACTGGGGGCCCTGGGAGCAAACCCCAGCAGATACCCGCCATATTATCAGTGAGCAAGATTGTTGAATCTATACATTCTTGCATACAGACATGAAATAAATGACACTCTACATCCCTGCTGTTGGTGAGTATACTGTAGCCCTATCTGGTTTAGAAGCAGGGAACAGTAAGGATTTTGTTTCAGTTCGTTTTTTATCAGAATTTAGCAAAATGTGCAAAACTCAAATATGGAAAAAAATGAAATTTACAGATTTGCCCGTGTGGGTGACAATTTTATTTCACTTTGACTTTTATCAGAAATTACTCAGATTCCAATTGGTAATTTTGCCCATTTTTACCTAGAAACGTGATATCATCCTGAAGGAAAATTAATTAGCAGTGATACTTTGTTCATGTTGCTGTGCCTACCAGTATTTCATATGCAGAAACCCAAGGTGGATATAGGAATCCAAAGTGTGGATTAATACACACACGCCCGACACATTCTAAGGCAAACCTATCATGTTTTTTTCTTGGTGACATTTACTCCAAGGGGTTTGACATTGCTTTCCTCTGAGGCTGAAAGAACATGACATGCCAACTGTGTTGCCATGGCAAAGTCATTCAAACCTTGGGTTCCTAGAGTCCTAGTCCTCCTGGTCAAAGCAGAGCACCACACTGGCTCCAAATGATACCACAACTTATTGATTTCACATGCCAGATAAAGACTAATTTAGTCCATCCAGACTTTGGTTTGATTTTGTTTAGCTGATTTGATCAATTACTTTGTAACTATGTCTGTGCTCTCCCTTGTTTGTAGTAGATCAACTAACATTGCTATGTGTCTCTGTTTTTACATTAGCAACAACAGAAAACCTTGTTAACTGGTGCTATTGCTGATATGGATCCCTAGAAAGTAACTTTCTTTGTGTACTGTGCCATGCATTATGAGTTAGTAACTCCCTGAGTACAAGGCATTTTTTGGAAGACAGGTCAGCATTGCCTTATCTTTCACAACTGAAAACATTTTAACATGAATATCCATTCATAAAGGACATAAAGACACCTTTATAGTCACATCTGATTTATTCAATGAATAAATTCAGTGAATAAGACTCTTCAGTTCTCCCATGATATCTAGTCTATATAAACTTGCTATTTTAGTCAATGAGAGATATTATGGTTTCAGCAAATCAGAGCAAAGAAGAATGTTACAAGCTAGTGAGCTGTAAGGCAAGATTAAATCTTCTCTGAGGCCTCTGGATGGGAAGCAGAACCTGAAGAACTATCACATTTGCTTGATCAAGTTGTATCCAGAAATAAAATATTAAGATAAGTAAAATGGATTGCTTCCTCACTAAAGTTGTGTCTTTGAACAAACATGATAAATGTCAACAAATTGAATTTCTCCAACAGTGGCAAGGCTGGAAAATGTAGAATTGGCAAAATTGTTTTTTATTGCAATTAGTCATTGCAAAGCAATTAGTTATGTGCAATTTTTTTTAAAAAAAGATACAATTAATCAAATGTAATATAATAATATAATATTTATTTATTTATATTCCACTTAATCACTTGGAATCCAAGCGATTACAACAATAAAACAAGATACCTTTTTTATTTAATTTTTATATTAATGATGTCACCAGGCCTTAAAAGGATCAAAAAATTTTCCCAGCTACTATTCAGGATGTTAAACTTTCAGTGTTGTTATATGCTGATGATATTGTTTTGATTTCGGTCACCTTAATTGGAATGCGCAAACTCTTAAAGAAGCTAAATGAATACTGTACAAAGGAAACGTCAACAATCCTATTACAAGTACTTGGGTTTAAGATTTCAATCTAATTTGTCATGGAAAACTCATTTTGTTGCTTCTAAGCTAAAATCATCCCTCTCTATAAATTCTCTGTTTAAATTTCATAGACTTCAAGGAGGTCACTTAGGAGCACCTACGATCGAGGTTTATCAAAGAAAAAATGTTCCTCAGTTATTATATGGAGCAGAAATTTGGGGATACAACAGTGTCTCAAATTTAGAAACTGTTCTGAACTTATTTCTAAGATCCCTGTTGGCTGTCTCTAAGTGTACCCCTGTTTCTTTTCTGAGAGCGGAAACATGCCAAACTACTCTTCTAGCTGGTACACGTAGTGTTCTTGCCTTCTACTGGGTTAAAGTTGTTATCCATGAGTGATTCTAGGCTCCCCAAAAAATGTTTTTTAGAACAAATATCACTTAATTCTCCAAACTCCTGGGTATCTATACTTAGAACAATATTACAGAGCTATGAGATTAATGTGGACTCACTTCCATATTATACCACCCGTAGAGTCAAGCAACTGATTAAAGAGAAAATTTATCTTGCTTCCAAATGGGCCAACCTTCTTTCACTTTCGAGCTCTTCTTTTTCTCTTTGGTACCCATTGTACAAGACTGCATTTGGGTTAGGGTATTACTTTATTAATCTTACTTTGGCCCCTGCTAGAAAAGCATTTACTGCTCTAAGGTCCAATATATGCTTTCTGCCTATTTGACGGGCAGATATAATAACACTCCTGTCCATCTAAGACTATGTATCTACAAAACCAGGGAAGTGGAGAATACAGAACATTGCCTTCTACATTGCCCTCTGTATATATCTCCTAGACAAAGGTTTCTTGATTGTATTTTGAAATCCCTTTCCAGTAGATCTTGCTTTCAGCAGACTTGTGTCCTTTTGGCTGGCAACAATGCATTTGTTACTTCTATGGTAACAAAATTTGGTTTAGCTGCTAGCAAGATTAGGATTAGCTTTCTTGATCAGAATGACGGCTAGATCCATTCAAGTTTTATGGTTTTATTATTTTATCATTTATGATGTATTATTGGTTTTTCGTTGATGGATCTCTTTTATTAACTTTACCATGTTGTTTTTGGTGATTTTTATGCTTTGGTGTTTTTGCTTTTTTTTTTTAAACACTGTTTTTGTATTTACTGTTTGGATATATTTTATATTGTGATGGCTTTTAGCTTTTAACAATAAATTTCTATTCTATTCTAAAACAAGATACAGTTAAAATTCTAAGAAACCCCTATCCCTCCCCCCCGTATAAAAACATAGTAATACTAAAAAGAGATTAAACCAGAGAGATATTAAAACAATAGTATACAATCACAGTTAAAATCAATAGAAGAATTGTAAAAAAGAACTGTATAGCAGGGGTCCATATATGATGAAAAAGGGGATGGAGAAAAGAGGAGAGAAGTGAAGGGGGGAGGCAGGAAAATGGAGGTGGATCTAGTCTGCAAAGGCCTTCCAGAAGAGATCCATCTTAATAGCCTTCTTAAAGATTTCCAAGGTGGTAATCTGACGGATCCCGTCCAGCAGGTTGTTCCAGAGTCTAGGAGCAACTGCTGAAAAGGAACACTGAGTCACTGCCAAAAGTCTAGTCCTCTTTGGTTGAAGCAGATTCTTCCCAGCAGAACGAAGAGTGCGGGGAGGATTATATCAGAGAAGGCATTCCCGCAAGAAGTCAGGACCCAAGCCATGTAGGCCTTTAAAGGTTAAAACCCACACTTTGTATCTTGCCCGGAAACTAACAGGCAGCCAGTGAAGGGATTTTAAAACTGGTGTAATGTGGGCAGACCTAGATGTGCCAGTAACCAGCCTAGCTGCCATATTCTGTACCAGTTGAAGTTTCCGAACTTGACACAGAGCTAGCCCCATGTAGAGCACATTACAAAAGTCGAGCCGAGAGGATACCAGTGTATGTACTACTGTTTCAAGGTCTTCTTGCTCCAGGAAGGGGCACAGTTCACATATCAGCCGAAGCTGAAAGCAAGTGCTCCTGACCATCACATCCACCTGAGCCGTCAGATTGAGAGACGAGTCTAGGAGCACCCCCAAACTGCGGACAGAGTCCTTCAGGGGAAGTGTGGCCCCATCCAGAACTGGCTGGCATAACTCCATTCCTGGATTGGGAGTCCCTATTACTAGTACCTCTGTCTTACCTGCATTCAACTTGAGTTTGTTTTCCCTCATCCAGTTTAATACCAATTTAAGACAGGCATTCAGAGGAGAGATTCCTTCCTTAGTCACTGCAACAGTCTGAGACATAGAGAAATATATTTGGGTGTCATCAACATACGGATAACACCCCACCCCATGTCTCCAGATGATCTTGCCCACTGGCTTCATGTAAATGTTGAACAGCATTGGGGACAGAATGGCGCCTTGAGGGATGTCCGACCTGAGCTTCCTCTTGGCCGAATAATTGTCCCCAAGTGACACCATCTGGAATCTACCCAAGAGGTAGGACCGGAACCACTGCAGAGAAGAGCCTCCAATTCCCAGCTCTCTCAGGCATTCCAGAAGGATGCCATGATCAATGGTATCGAAGGCCACTGAGCACCAGCAGGGTCACACTTCCCCTGTCAGAGCCCAGACAGAGGTTATCTACTATGGTGACCAAGGCTATCTCAACTCCGTAGTCTGCCCTAAAACCGGTTTGAAATGGATCTAGATAATCCGTTTCATCCAGGATTACTTGGAGTTGAATAGCGACTGCTCTCTCAATTACCTTTCCCAAAAATGGTAACAATAAAACAGGCCTATAATTATTTCTGTCCAGGGGGTCAAGGGAAGGGTCTTTAGAAGTGGTTTAACCACTGCCTGCTTAAGGCAAGATGGAAGATAGCCTTCCCTAAAGGATGTGTTGATTATGTTCTTTAATAGTAACCTAATGGCATCATCCTCCTGGATGGCCAGCCAAGACAGCCAAAGGTCGAGAGAGCAAGTTGTCTTTTTCACATAACCAAGAAGCTTGTCCACATCCTTGGTACTGAGAAGCTCAAACTGATCCAGAATAACAGTATAGGTGGAGACGCTGGATACCTCTCCTAACGACTCAGTTTCAAAGCCGGCATCCAAGTCAGCTCTTATCTGAGAGATTTTGTCTGCGAAGTGATTATTAAAAGCATCACAGCAGGCTGTTGTAGATTCTAGCAAAGGGTTCAGGGTGGGGGAATGTTGAGTTAAATCCCTAACCACCCTGAATAGTTCTGCCGGACGAGACTTCACAGATGCAATAGATGCAGAATAGAAAGACTTCTTAGCTGCATCTATCGCCTAAATCCTATGGCATGTCCTGTCAGATATGAGTCGAGATCTTTGCCAGTCACGCTCAAGTCGTTGTCCATATAAATTCTATTGGTGCCCTTATATCTTTCTTTGAGTATAGCTGTTAATAAAAAAAGCTGAGAAGCGTTGTTATTGATATATCAGTTTTGTGACATAGGAGCCACATAGTTGGAGGCTGAACTAGGAATCTGAAAACTCCTCTTCCAATTCTACTTTCCTCAGTTTACTTTAAGTGATGCAAACTGAGTTCACTTAGCTAGGGGGAGAAGAGGCAAACAGTCTGAAAGGGCATCTTTTCCCTTTCCTGTAATCTCACCCAAAATGTCCTTAATAATTTTTACCATCTTGAGAACACTCTGATTATGCTTGGCTACACACATTGTAGTTTTCATCTATGAAATGTTAGAGAGTATGCTGATCATTGCAGAAAGAGCAAAAAGGGGCAAATGGATGCTGGTTCTTTTTGCTAACAATTGCCTGCATAAGCAATTTTCCTGGTCACCCATTGCCCTTCCTCCCAGGAGCCATAGGAACTATAATGCAATTTTTCAAAAGAGCCACCAGCTTTGTTTTCCTGGTCATTTATAGGCTACAGTGATATATGCCTTGATTACTTCCTGTTTTGACTACTAGAACACATTCTACAAAGAGTTATCTTTGGAAACTGTTCAAAAACTTAAGTAGGTCCAAAATGCTGTGACCAGAATGCTGACCATGGCCAATTATAGGGAGAATATAATTCCTTTGTTAAAATAGTTACATTGGCTACTAGTTCGTTTCCAAGAACAATTCAAAGTGCTAGTCTAGGGAGTTTATCACACTGGGGCTAAATTTGGCATTAAAGAGAGATTAAAGTGAATTTAAAGCATCCCACAAATAAAGTGAAAATGGCGAGTAATTGCATGAATGATTATCACATGCAATTTTGCAAATAAAGTGATATCAGAAATAATTGCCACTGAAATCCCAAAAGTAAAAAGATGTGCATTAATGCTTCTTTGTGACCAATGGCTGGTTTTGTGCGATGTCATGTGAAATCATTTTGTGTATTTACATGATTTTCCTGGGATATTCACGGGATAAACTCCTACTCTCCTTTGTGTGATAAACTCCTCTGTCTATGAAATCCTATACAGTGTAGGTCCAGACAATCTGAAAAACCATATCTCTCCATACGTACCTTCCAGACCTCCAAGATTGACAGGGGAAGGCTTTCTCTCAGTCCTTTCACCACCATAGGCTCACTTGGTGAGGATATGAGAGAGGACCATCTCAGTGGCTGATCTTTTCTTTTCACTAGCAGTCAAATACATATCGGTTTAAGCAGGCCTTAACTGAATAAGCTGGGTGAGTGGTCTTTTATTGAGATCTGTTTTTTTAAAATCTTTTGTGTAGCTTTAAATGATTTTATATTATGTAATAAGTGGTGTTTAAAATTTTATGAAGGTATTTAAACTGATTCTCCATGGAAGCTACCTTGGGTCCCATTCTGGGAGAAAGGTGATATATTAAATATAAATAAATACATACTTTCACAAAGCAAACTAGTCACCTATATTATTACCTTATCATGGGCAACATGCTTTACCACATTTATTATATATAATGAAAACAGATGGATCCAAATTTTGTTGCAGTCATATTGTCTGAGCAGTAATGCAAAATAAGTTAAAAAAAAGTTATTACCTTATATAACATACCAGTCCATTGGGCCATCTAGTTCAGTATTATAGGCTCCAAGTAGCAATGGTTTTTAGACAGAAATATTTCCTAGGGATTATGAGACTTTCTGCATTCAAAGAATGTGGCCTTTTTATTTTATTTATTTGTTTCCCATAATAAAAATATTCTTTTTTAAAAAAAAATTGTGGTCTTTGTAGGGCCAAACAGTATTTTCCTTAATTGTCAAGAGAAATAAATTAAATCTTCTAGCCAGCAATACTTGTAGACCCCACTGATTTTGCAAATAACAATAGTTCTGAGGAAGTAAAATAATGGATTGCTATGCTTTTCCATTTGGCTGCAATTATGTTACAGCAGTTTATTTGTAAGAAATACATTCTTATTTGTGAATAATCAACTGTAGGAGGTACAAAATAATCACCACTTTCCTAATGAGTTTGAGGTGGTAAGTATGCTTTCCCTCTATTCATCCTCATCAAAACTCTGACAGCTAGATCAGACTGAGATATAGAACCCAGGTGTCAAGGTCACCCAGTGTGTTTCATAGCTGAGGTAGGATTCTCTGTGAATACTGGAAGAAGTCACTGCTCATGCTGGTTTTCTGGGCAAGCAGAGTATAAGACTGCCCCTGTAGCAAACATTCATAGGATTTTGGTCTCTACATTTTAATTTATTCAGCAATGTCATTTCCAGAGCAATGTAATATGAACCTGATGACATGCCAGGAGAGTTTCTGCTGTGATTTGCTTTGCCCAAAAGACCCCAACATAGTGAAATCTCACGTGAAAGATGAGAGTAATAAGGAAGTGCAGTGGGAGGAGATCACCAACATTCTCTTTCTCTTTGCAAAGTTTGTGACTGTGACTCTTGTTTTGGAGACAGAGAGTAGAGGAAGGCTCTTCCTATGATGAAATCTTCATGAATAATTTATTGTCACATTTGTGGTTATATGATCTAATGGAAACCCACTTGGTGACCTTGGGAAAATCACACTCTCTCGGCTTCAGAGGATGGCAATGGCAAACTCCATCTGAACAAAATTTGCCCAGAAAACTCCATGATAGGTGCACCTTAGAGTCACCATAAGTTGGAAACTACTTGAAGGCACACAACAACAATTATTATTTAATTATTACTGTTATAAATATTTTATTGACATGGCAAAGTGAAGCAAGGGAGCAGAGGGATTGGGGACATTGTTATTGTTGTGTGCCTTCAAGTTGTTTCTGACTTACAGTGATCCTAGGTGAACTTATCATGAGGTTTTCTTGGCAAAATTAGCTCGGAGGGGGGCTTGCCTTTGTCTTCCTCTGAGAATGTGACTTCTTCAAGGTCACCCAGTGTGTTTCCATGACTGAGCAGGGACTTGAACCCTGATCTCCAGAGTTGTAGTTCAACACTTAAAGCACTATACCATGCCAGCTCTCTTTTATCTTGAGCATACAGCACATTGAGACATGTATGTTTCACACACTCTGCCATTCCCTTTTGTTCAGAAATTTTTCACAGTTGAGTTGCTCCATCTTTTTCAGCACAGCGGTCTCCCTTTCTCTGTATGATGTGTTGGATGCATTAAATGACAGCATAACTTTGTTTAACAGTCCTTAACTGAATTTCCTAGTTCCCCTAGCTATATCTGACATATGAAAGTAAACAGTCAAACACATTTGTATTAATACTGTCCAATTAGGAAATGTTGAGTGATTGCTTATTATAAGTATTATGCATGCAGACACAACCTGCAGATTGCCATAATGAACCATGGACAAAGACTCACTGGTCATCAGACCATGGAATTGGATTTGTTTTCTCTGAAATAATCCTGATTGACTTTAAAATGTTTGTGCCTTTCATAAGGCCCACCTATGGTAGCAATGCAGTTCAATCCCAGACATATGTATTTGCAAATAAGTAAAGCTTTCTCCAAAGTGTATAAAATGTAAGCCATAAGGTACATTCACAAGTGTAGCTGATTATATATTTATCCTTCAACCTCTGTTTAAAACTTGAATGTAATCAAAGAAACCAATAAAACAAGTTCAAGTATAACACCAAATGAAAACAGATAAAATAGGTAAAAATGTTAATCAAGTCTTCCCTTCTGAAATAACACACTTAGGGCTCCTTTCTACTCAGACTTCAGCCACAATTTGCACAATAAAGGGGGAGTTGCCTCCCCCCTCCCCCCAAATGGCCAGAATGAATAGGAATGTAGTGTCCATACTGAGGGAAATGATTATACCACTCTATTCTATTTTGGTCTGGCCTCTAATAGAATACTGTGTCCATTTCTGGGAGCCACAAATCAGGATGGAAATTGGCAAGCTTGAACATGCCTAGAGAAGGGTGGCCAAGATGACAAAGGGTCTGAAAACAAGCCCTATGCAAAATGGCTTAGGAAGATGAGTATGTTCAGCTTGGACAAGTCTAAAAGGTGACATGATGGCCATCTTTAAATATCTGAGGGGATGGCCACCTTTAAATATCTGAAGGGATGCCATGTACAAGATGGAGTAAGCTTGTTCCCTGCTGCTCTACAGAGCAGAACATGAGCCAAGGATTCAAATGACAAGAAAAGAGATTCTACTTAAACATGAGAAAGAACTTCATGATAGTAAGGGCTGTTAAATAGTGAAATGAACGGCCTCAGAGGGTGTTGGACTCTTCTTTTTTGGAGGTCCTTAAGCAAAGATCAGGTGGCTATCCCTCAGGAGTGCTTTAGCTGTGTGTTGTTACATGGCCTCGGATTGATCTAGATGGCCCTTGAGATACATTCCACCTCTATGATTGTTTGAATCCTGTTGTTTTGCTATACCAGTGTAACTACAGCAGTATCTGCAGCAACTGTGGTCAGGGGAAAAACAACAATGCTACAGCTGCTATGAAGGAAGTAATAAATCAGCTCTTGGTTTTGTCAGCCTTTATTTGTCATCCTTACATGACCCTGGCAAAAGGACAAGGAAAGTTATAACGCTAGTGTAGTGTGCAAACAGGATTCCAACCAAATGTGCCATTGACAGCTAGCCTACATATAATGCTAAAGTATTTTGGTTCTCAGGTAGGGCTTCCTTGTCCTGTTATCTTCATAGCTCACCATCTTTATATAACAAGCAATCAAGCAAACAACATTAGCATCTCTATGGAACTACATTAGCAGAGTTTCGTCATATATATATTTGGCTTAGAACTATCTGTTCTGATGGTCAGAAGTACTTCAAGATCTCAGGAAAAGGTCTTTTCTTTTTCTATTTACCATAAGAATCTTTTGAAGTAGAAATGCTGGATGATAGGATTGGGATGGAGGACTGAACCTGAAACTATGGATGTGGATATCTTATTCTCCACATCCACAAACATCTTCCCTTTGCCATATTCGTGTTTGGTCTGTGGCTGTTTCTGCCAGGTTTTACTTTGTTGTTTTCTTTGCTTTGTTTCCCTAGCCCCACAAATGTGTGCATGTTCATGGTCATATTAAAATTGTGCATGTAGCTTTAATGCATTCCTTGCACTGATTAAATCAAGCATAGGCTTATTACAGAAGAGGGGCTGACCCATCTAAAAAACTATTGCATAACAAAATGTTATAGGATCATAGAATCAAAGAGTTTGAAGACACCACAAGGGCCATCCAGTCCAACTCCCTACCATGCAGGAATACACAATCAAAACACTCCCAGCACTACCAGTTCAAACATCACACATTTGAGTTGGTTCTGTATTTATTGCAATGTATCCATTTATGTAAAAACAGTGTAACAGCTTTCTCCTGAAGTCCTTCTTTAGTTCTTCACTATTCCTTTAGCTCCCAACTAACCTAATATCTGTTTTGACCCCCCCCCCTTTATCTCCAGCTGGCCCTGACAGTTGAAAAGCCCAAGTTTGATTTTTTCCAATCTTTTCCCTTACCAACATTTAAAAAGCTGTGGTTGCTGGCTCCACTCAGGCCATGCAGGCTAGTGCCTTAACTATCTTCACAGGCACATTATTCTATGTATGCTTCTGAAATGTGCACATTTTTTCACCTGCATCTCTGCATGCTTTCTTTCAATGTGCAGATCTGGACAAAAATCAACTTGCTTTGTAGATAGTCCAGAAAGTTCAAACCAAGATGAATCCATCAGTCTGAAGCAACTGGTTATGAAAGAGGTTTTCTTGTGTGTACCACACTTGAGAACTTCTGCAGTAACAAACTAATGAACATGTGCTTTTCCAGTGAATGAAGGCTCTTTCTAATGCAACCAAGTATTGAGTAATATGAATTTATGAGGAGAAAGTGAAAGTTCCACTCCTGAACTGCCCCTAGAAGTCAAGATGACTAAGCTGAGACTGTTGTACCTCGGACATAGCATGAGAATGCATGACTCATTGGACAATTGAGCTTGGTAAGGTAGGAGGCAGTAGGAAAAGAGGAAGACCGCATTTCATATGGATAGATTCAATCAAGGAAACCATGACCCTAAGTTTGCAAGACCTGAGTACGGTTGTTGATAACAGACTGACTTGGAGGTCTCTCATTCATAGAGTCATCATGAGCTGAAATTAATTTCACAGCAGTTAACAGGATGAAAGTTAAAATAGAAATCAACTTGCCCAGGATACTTTTAGTTGTTATGGATTCCCTTTTTGGCAGATGTGCACCTACATGTCTTGGGTTCTCAGTAGAGCAGTAGTTCAGGTCTCTAGGAATTTATTTATTAATATATTCATTGTCAAAGGTATTTTTGTTGTGGAGCTTATACAGATGGTTCTCAGAATTCTACAGATGATAGTATAAGCATTTATTTATTTATGGTATTTATACCTCGCCCTTCAGCAATAAAGGCTATCAGCGTGGCTTACTACTTGGCGTGGCTTACTACTTACTGAATCCCTCGAATTGGAATTAATAAAGAATTTAGATTATTCATTTGTCTCTGGATATTTATTGCAGAATTGACGGCTATAATAGTAGCATTAGAATGAGCATGAAACATTTATCTTAATCACATGCTGATTGTATCAAATTCTCTGTTTGGACTTCTGGCTATCTAAGCTAGCCTGCAGAAATATTGTTATTAATTAAATTTGGATAGTAAATAACAATATCCAATTAATGAGAATTTATTAGAACTATGTTGGATACTTGGCCATGTAGGGAAACCAGTAAACTAATTAGCAGACTCTGTTGCAGGAACTGACTTCCAGCACTGGATGGTAGAGGTAAGAGATATCTTTGTATCTTAAAATGAACTGAAGTGCTACATCCAAAGTGAGGTGTCTAATGAATGGCAGAGACAATGGGAATTGGGGACAAGTTGTAGAGTTTTTGTCTTTTTCTTTTTCTCTGGGGGACTTTCAGATCCTTGAGCAATGGAGTCAAGTAAGACAGGTCTCCCTTTTTCAGATGCCCACAAGACACCATGCAGCATGTAGCGATTTGTTTTTAATGAACCTTTGCTACTTACAGTCAGTCCTCAGTATCTGTGGGCTTGCCATCCACAGATCCAAGTATCCATGGATAGCAAGCCTGCATTGTCCCCAATGATGGTATGTGCATGCAGCTGTGCCACAATTAGGGACAACCCCCATTGTCCTGTGGTGGCATATGCCCACAGCTGCACCACTATTAAGTTCCCTTGTCCCCAGTGCTGGTGCGGCCATGCGCACCCAACACCATGGAACAATGGAAGCTGTCCCTAATGGTGGCATGGGCACGTGCACATGCTACCATTGGGGATAACGCAGGGTTGAGCATCTGTGAATTCTGATATCTGCGGGGGGAGACCAGAATGGATCCCCCACAGATACTGAGAGCTGACTCTAGATGCCATTTGGGATATTACAGTTCATATTATCTAAAACTACCTTTGTCAGGGAGATCTATAAGAAACAATTAGCACATTTATTGATAAACCACAACAAAACAAGGGAATTCCAAATTACCAAGGGAACAAGACAGGGTATCTTTATTGCTGTAATGGAAATACTAAGTAATGCAATCAGAGAGAACAAAGCTATAAGAGGGACTCATATCAAAGGATACGAACATAAAATTAAAGTTTTCACCAATTATATGGTGGTAATACTAGAAGATCCATTTAGTAATACAGATTTTTTTGATAGAAGAACTTAATGCATTTGGCAATGTATCAGGATTTAAGATCAATAAAGGAAAAAACAACTATGTTAACTAAAAACCTAAGAAAGAAAGAAAAAGAATTACTAATGGCTAGGTCAGGCTGCAAAATTCAAAAGAAAGTAAAATATCCAGGAGTGTGGCTCACAAATAATAACATCAATTTGTACAAAAACAATTATAAAAAAATATGGTCAGGAATTCAAAAAGACTTAATAAGCTGGAACAATATGGGATTGTCCATATTAGGCAGAATTGCAGCAATAAAAATGATGATTCTCCTGAAAATTATGTTTCTATTTATCAATGTCCCTATTATATGCGACGAGAAGATTGTAATTAATTGGAACAAAGAATTGAAAAAAATTATATGGAAATGGGAAAATGTCAGGATAAAGTGGGACACACTGCAGGATGTTAAAGAAAGGGGAGGATGGGCTATGCCAGACCTGAAATTATATTTATATGCATTGCACCTTATCTGGATACAAGAATGAATAAAATTAGAAAACACAAATATATTAGATCATGAAGGAATAGATTTGCGTTATGGCTGGCATGGCTATTTGTAGTATTTGTGGGTTTTTCGGGCTATGTGGCCATGTTCTAGAAGGGGTGTGTGTGTGTGTGTGTGTGTGTGTGTAGTGTGAGCCTGGGAATGCAGGAGTGATTTGCATGTGTATTGTTCTATGCTGATGGCAGGCCTCAGGATGGGAGGCTAATGCCTGAGGCCTGCCATCAGCACAGAACAATACACATGCAAATCACTCCTGCATTCCCAGGCTCACACAGTATATATACCCACTTTTTTCCAGGCAAGCATTCTCTGAAGATTCCAAGCCACAGATGCTGGCGAAACGTCAGGAAGAAAATCTTCTAGAAGATGGCCACATAGCCTGAAAAACCCACAAAAAACTATGGATGCTGGCCATGAAAGCCTTCGACTTCACAATGGCTATTTGTGTTATCAAAAAATCTTAGTTAATAAGGCATTTAATGTCCACCCTATTAGAAAGGCATTATTTTCTACATGGATTAAAATTTGGAAAAAGTTTTACTTAAAACTACCTATATGGACGTCTTCTCAAGAAGGTCTATTTGGCAGATGGGAAGAAAATCAACATTGGCTTACTTACAGAGATTTGATGATGAAAGATATACAAGGAAATATAAAGATTAAGAGCCTAGAAGAAATCAATGCGGGACAAACTAAATTTCATTGGTTCAACTATTTACAGATATAAAACAAATTCAAAGAAGACATAAGGAATGAAGGTATTGAAGAACAATTGAATGATGTAGACAACATAATTTGGAATAAAGATAAAAAGAAAATAGCCCAAATATATAAAATACTATTGGAAAGAGAAACAGAAGCGGAACGTATAAAAGATTCAATTAATAGATGGGCTCCAGACACAGGTCATCCAATAATGCTGGAAAATTGGGGAAAAGTATGGGAGAGAACAAACAAATTCACCGCGGCACAAGACCTTAAAGAAAACTTTATGAAAGGAGCAAACAGATGGTATTATACCCCAACGAAATTGAAAAAGATATATAACTCAAAAAATAATAAATGTTGGAGATGTAAACAGACAAAGGGGACAGTGTATCATATGTGGTGGTCTTGTGCCAAAATAAAAGCATTTTGGAAGAACATACATAAAACAATACAAAAAATCTATAAAATTAAATTTTCAATGAGACCAGAAATCTACCTACTTAACATGACAACGCTTATGGAATGCAATATTGAAATAAAGCATAGAGAATTATTCTACACCTGTCAGCAGTGGCCAGATTGCTTATCGCTAAGAGTTAGAAATTAGAAGATAAACCATTGATTGAAGACTGACTCATAAAATTACATGATATGAAAGAGATGGACAGACTCTCATACAAGATCAAAAATAAGAATATGTCGGAATTTGAAATTGAATGGCAACCAATTAAGGACTTGTGGGATCAGAACTTGGACATAAAAAAGAGCTCCTAAGTAGTTTGACCTTATTATATCAGCAAGGCTAATAATTGCTAAAAACTGGAAATTAGAGGAAGAGTTAAACATAGACGAATGGATACTAAGATTTGAGGCATTGACAAAAAATTACTACAATAAACTCCAGGAAATACCATAAGAATGGAAACAATGAAGATACACAATTGATCTGGAGGAATTAATTAATTTTCAGTAAATTCAAAGTTATGGAAAGAGAAAATTGAATAAAGAGAATACACTGAAATTACATTTCATCATAGAGGGGGAAATGGGAAAACATTATATTAGTTATAAATTGGACATAAAAGAGGTTTTGTTGAATATTTTGTTTAAGAATTATTAAGTATAACAAGAATATAGGAAGTTATCTTGCATATATTATTTGACAAATTCTTTATAGATATAATGTCATGATATGGTTTATTGAAAACTGATAGAAGGAGGTATTGAGAATTATACTAAGTTCAGAGACATTATATATGTACAGGGGAATGTATAAACTGTTAAGGAGAAGTAAGAAGAAAAAAGAAAACAAGTAGCACAAATAAGACATTTGATGAGGGAAGTGCAAGATAAGGAAGGAAGAAATTCATTGTAATATATTGCGTATGACATGGTATTTTTGTGATTATGAAATTGATTAATAAAGATATTTAGGGGGAAAATTAAATGCTAAGGAGAAGATTAAATGTAAGTCTTTCATAAATATGTTAATCTCCATTAGGCTGCATAATGATAAGAAAGTATAATGTGAATTTCCTATATAGGGAATTCAATGAAGCAATATAGATAAGCATAACTGAAGTATGGAAAGAGATACAAGATAAGTACATATAATGTTGCGAGAGATATTAATTTTAGTTGTTAGTTGTATTGAAATTTAGTATACATTTTTTCTTTAATATATTGTGATTTAGATAAGGGAAACAGAACAAAAACGTATACTATAAGTAAGACAGAGGAAGTTGTGTTTATTTCTTTGTAAAAGTTACATAACTCTCGTATTCCTATGAACTTAGAGAAATGATATATAAGGAAAACTAGAATCAAATGAAACAACAGTGTAGAAATTATGTCACAAAACTGACTTAAGAAAGTCTGTAATGGAATGTAATTAGTTTTTGTACTTTATTGTAAAATTTAATAAAGTTTTTTTTAAAAAAAATAAAACTATCTATTGTATGGAAAAGAGTGAGGGTGATTTAAGCACTTGTCTTCATGATCATATTTTCTGGTCTGCTGTTTTATCTGTTCTCTGGAATTTCTTACAAATTGGTAGGATGCATCTACAGTACATTGTTGAAATAATGCAGTCTGATCCCACTTTAACTTCAATTACTCCATTTTACAGAATCCTGGGATTGTAGTTTTGTGATCCACCAACAGTCTTTGGCAGAGAAGGCGAAAAACCTTACAAAACTACACATCCCAGGATATTATAGGATGGAGCCAGAGCAATAAAGGTGGTCAAAGTGCATTATTTCTACAGTACAGTACAGATGCACCCTCAATGAGTCTGTTGTGATTTTCTTTTTTTAAAATCCCCCCAGCCCATGTTTCTCCTATAGAAACCATTAGTCGTAGTAATAGGTCTTCACCACACACACAGACACCCAGTACTTCCAGAGGAAGAAGAACAGAAATCTCAAATGAATGGGGAAGTGAAGAACAATTAGGCGGGGTGGGGTGGAGTTGTTTGTTTTTGAAGTCAATTTTCACTATTAAAATCTTTTCATAAGTGAAACTCATGATCGACATGAGATTAGCATAAGCCTAGATGGATTTCAATCTAATTTTGGATATAGCCCCCAGAAAGAGAAATATTGAAGGGACATACTTGAGTCTTCCATCTGTACCAAGAAACATCCTCTGATGCTAATTCACAGTGATGGTTGCACCATATAAAAATTCATTGCAGAAATCCAATCCAAATTAAAAATCTAACTTTTTGCATTCCCAGAATCACAGTGCCCACTAAATATTTTATGTTCCAAAATATTGCTGCTGAAATTTTCTTCCTGGCAAAAATTAGTTTCCATGGGTATTTGGATTTGGGTGTTAAGTTATATGCCAAAACCTGTGTGTGCACACACAGTTATCCTTAAAATGACTAGGGATTTCCAATGACACTACTCCCAGAGCACCACCAAGGCTTAAAAGCATTTTTCTGTTTTGTGGAAGCCTGTGTGCATGTTTGATTGAGTGGAAGAAATGCACAGGGAAAAATGAGATCACAAATGTATGTTTTGGCTGCCATGAAGTCAACACAGTAATAGGTCAGCAGAAACATCAGAATACCATCATGAGCTGTCTGAAAGACTGAGAATGAGTACAATCCACAGGCAACCAGCCAATGGAAGGGAAGTATGTTGTTCTAACAGCTCACCTGCAGTTTGAAAGAAACTACATGGAATACATCTGCCATTATATCATATTGATGAAGCCAAATACCAAGGACAAACTTTTTGCTGGTGGTCTCATATTTTTAGAATTCCTTTGGTAGAGAAATATGTATAGTCTCTTCACTACTCATCCTCAAATGACCTTTTAAATAATTTGTGTTTCATTTGGCTTTTAAAATACACACACACACACACACACACTGGGATTAGTTGCTGTCCTTCCTATGTGGCTAATTTTATTGTTTATTAACTATATTTTAAATTTTGTACCAGATTTT
>NW_024802934.1:1103972-1108395 GCF_019175285.1 Sceloporus undulatus
TAATAATAATAATAATAATAATAATAATAATAATAATAATAATAATAATAGTTCTTATTTATATTTTCCACCTCTCCCTGCGTATCGAGGCAGGATTACATTAATAAAAATAGAATTACAGTTCCATATAAAATACAGTCTATAAAATCACAGCATTGCATTAACATCAATAAAAATCACTATATCAACATCTAATCTAACAAACATTCTCTGAGTGGAGTGTCCCTTTATGGTTGTCTACAGAAAATCAGGGGGTAGGCCCGCCAGAAGAGATCTGTCTTGAGTGCCTTCTTAAAGGCATCTAAGGTAGTGATAAGTCGGATCACTTCCGGTAAACTATTCCACAATTTAGGGGCCATGACGGTAAATGCTTTGTGGGAAGTTGATATTAGTCTGGTCTTTGGATAGTCTAATAAATTCTTCCCGGATGTTTTGAGAGTGTGGGGCGGATTGTGTAGGGAGAGGCGTTCCCTCAAGTAACTCAGGCCCAAGCCATATAGGCCTTTAAAGGTGATAACCAACACTTTGTACAGTGCCCAGAAGCTGATCTGAGAAAAAAAAATTCATAAGCCATGCCATATAAAATCCTGTAGGGGAGAAGGCTGGTATATATTAGCACCAGCACTACTGGTATGCTCATTTTAACCTACAGCTTAGCTTTGCACTCTATTTTATTATCAAGTGTTCAGAAGTCCATGACATACTGATTATTGATGCAGCATTTGCTTTATTTACATGTATATGCAAATGTACAATGCAAATATACATTGCCTAGCATTTATTTCCATATATAGCTGCTTCCTAATTCCTCCTCTTCCTCCCTCCGCAAGCCCACACATATACATAGCCAATATTTATGCATATCTTCTTCTAGGAATGATTGATATTCCATATGAAGTGCATGTTTGTCACACTGTATCATTATGGAAATAGCCAGAGTGTTGTCAACATGGCTTTAGAATGGAAAGTGTTTTGTTAAAGTATACCTCACACTTAACAGCTGGAGTAATTTGTCCTTTTAACCTGAAAGGGGAAAGCAGGCTGTTACTACTGCCAGACTGACTTGCTATATTCTGAATCTGTCTTGTGGGAATTTTTCTGTAGAGGGTGGGGATCTGCAGCTATCTAAGAGGAGGAAGCAGTTTCCCTTGAGTTTTGAATAATAACAAATCAAATTTAGAAGCTTGCAGTGGTGTTTTTTGGATCCAGACTTATTCATGCTTAGGGCAGACTCACTAAAACCAATGGGAATTTAGTCATCACTAACTGAAGTTCCATTGATTTTCATAAAACTGTTCTGAACATCGCTAAGTCCTAAACAATCCTGTTCTGTACAATGCTAATGGCTGCACATTTTCCAGGATTGTGCAGTAATGGTAAGAGAAAGCAAGCTACCTATTTCCCGAACGCTTCCAATGACTGCTGCACTATGGCATTTTCTCTCCTGCCATAATTGCCTTTTCTGTTAGTATAGTTGACATAGTTGCATGGAACAATGCTCAAACAGGGTTCTGAATCATAGCTAGCATGTTACCTACAGAACAGAAAGCAAGGATATAAAGTATATCGAGATATACAAATATAATTTTATTTAGTATTTGAAATATTGATCCTGTCTCTCTATGAAAACCAGTATGGCATGATGGTTTGAGTGTTGGACTAGAAATCCAGAAGACCAGGTTCCCAATCCCCACTCAACCACAGAAACCAGTGGGATGATCACAAGCATGTCACACATTCTTACCCTAGGAGGAAAGTAATACAGAAACCTCATCTGAATAAATATTGCCTAGGATAGGGTCACTATAAATGAGAGGCAAACCTCTCCCTTCCATTTGTCTCTTTGTTTATTGGATTTATAATCTCTCAAGAATAAGACAAGTGAACAAAAAACCTAATAAATGTAAAACATAATATAAGTTTCAACAGATTTGTAAAAAATATATTAAAAAGGAAAGAAAAAATATATCAGTCTTCTGATGTTCCCATATTTATCAAGCTGATCATAATATTTTTGATGAAGTTCTGTTTGCTGGAAGAACTGTCCTCAAATTCATGCTAGCAATAATGTAGAGATACAATAAATGCTGCCATTGTGTTTTCTTCTTGTCCCTTATGAATGAAGAACTTCAAACCCATCTCCACTGTGGCCTAGTTCTGACTTGTTACATTCCAGTCTGTCAGGCTCTGCAAGTCACTCTGACACTTGCACTCTAGCTAGCTTTGGGTTTTCTTTTAATCTTTTTGCAGGTCATCTGTAAATGATTGGGACTTGGAAGGACTCGGTTGGAAGTGAGGGCATTCAAGGGCACTCTTGACAGAGGACAACCTTACTTAGTAGGATGTTTTTCTTTAAAAGAAAGAAAATGTTGAAGATGATTCAATTACAAAACAGCAAGACATTGACCAACATTCAACTGCACACTGATTTCAGATATCACCACTAATTAAGACTCATATAGTCACACACACACACACACCCGCCACTGCCAGGTAGCAGAAATCAAATTAAATCTCAATGTCTTTTTTTTAATGTAAAGCATACAGCTTCTTTGTTACACCAACTCCACCAGCTACTGTTCTATTTCTGGACATAATTTAGAGTTATGATTTATAAAGCCCTATATGGCTCAAGTTCAGATTATTTGGAAGACTTTATTTTTCTATACGAGCCTGTTTTTGAGATCTTCTAGGGTGGCCCTTCATTCCATCTCACCACCCTCACAGGTACGCCTGGAAAGAACACAGAAGAGGACATGCTTGGTAGCTGGGTTTTTTAAAAAATGGGAATGCATTTACTTTATTTATTTATTTAAAATGGCTTTTAATTCTATTGATAACTTCATAATATTTTAACATCTGGGTGTTTTGAGTAATATTAACCTTTATCAGTTTCTGTTTAAACTTCTGTAGGCCACTATGAGTCAGATGATGAAGAAAAGGTGAATCATAAATAAATAAGTGAAAGTATGTTTTAATGACATTTTTTCAGTGTAGTGAGCCATTTTATATCCCACTGTGGGAGCAGGATAGAAATCCAATAATTAATTAACTTAGGGGCTTTGCATACCAGCCATAAAGGGCAGGTTGGGGGTGGAGTTGGGGCATAACATCCATATGACACATGCCCCTGCTCTGCCCCAGAGCAGCATGACACTGTGCGCTGTTCCAAATGGCATGTGGTGTCATAGCATTCCTGTGGCACTGCGTCCATACAATGCAGCACCGAAGGAGAACCGTAAAGTCACAATGCCACAGCTATCGTGCCCTTTGCAGGGAGCAAAAAGGAGCCACTTTTTGTTGCTCCTTTTTGTGTCCTGCAAAGGCCAGATTGGGGCCATGGCATGCGGTTGCCACAGCCCCAATCTGGCTGTAAAAGGGGCAGCTGGAGGTCATCCCTTTGGTGCTGTCTGCACAGCCCCTTACTTTCTAGCTAAGTACACATCAAATTCCTTACCTTGATACATCACCAGAGATAGGAACATCTGTCATTTTAGTTGCTTCCCTCATTTGATTTTTTTTTTTTTGAAAATAAAAATAAACTTAAGCTCTTACTGTCCTGGATGTAAAGCAGTTTATGAATGTTGTCAGAATGTTGTCTTAAAGGAACAGCTAAAATGCAATCCTACTCTATTTATACTGGCTAGATTCAATGGGTGTAAATTTTTCCAATGTGGAAAGGACCATATTGTACCTGCCTGCATTTCAGAGTTAAAAATCACAAATTTTTAAAGGGAGGGGGTAGCAACCTCATTTCAGCACTACAGTGATTGAATACATATCTGGATTCAAGCCCAGATGTTTTAGAACTAAGCTCTCAAGACTCTGTACTGTACGAATGGATCTATCAATTTCTGCTTCTCCCACATTCATTTTTTTAACAAAGGATCACCTGTTGCTTCCATGCCAAACATGATCTTTGCACATTTGCTAAATTATCCAAATCCAACAGAAACAAAATCCTTGTCTATTCCTAAAACAAACAAACAAACAAAAACATTCCCTCCATCAAGGAGATCTAATTCCTCTTTCAAACATGTTTACATTATAGTTGCTCAGAAGTAGTATTTACATTCAAGTGACTTCTCTCTGAAAGGAGTAAAAGCAAATTATAGCCTCTGCTTTTCCATCATTGTTCAATGACATTTACAGACAGGTTGGCTCCAGTGACAGCACTTCTCTACTTTTATTGCTGACTTAACAAAATTTTCATGAATTTGGATGAAGGTGTAAGTGGAGTCAGGCTTGTGCATTCAGCCTGATTCGGGGCTTAGAAAAGTTACTTTTGAGAACTGCATTTCTCAAAATCTGTACATTTCCATCTAAAATGACCATTGTCCCTTTATTTTTTAAAAGTATATATAAAAATTGGGCAAGTAGCAAAGAAAGTAAAAATCCAACGAGGGTGAGGCAAAGTCTACCA
>NW_024802934.1:1108405-1194344 GCF_019175285.1 Sceloporus undulatus
TATTATTATTATTATTATTATTATTATTATTATTATTATTATTATTATTATTATTATTATTATCCTTTATTTATGAAGCGCTGTAAATTTACACAGCGCTGTACATGCAATCTTTTTAGATGCAATCTTTTTAGATGGTAATATTAAATTACCATCAAAGGCTGACATCCTGTTAGTGACATATGCAGACCTAAGTCCAGCTTACACCTGTATATGTCTTCTCCACTTCCTCTTCCTCTTCTGCTTCTGTCATTGTGCAGATCACAGGGTTTTTCCTTCCTCACATTATGACTAACTCTCACTGAAAACATACCCTACTTCCCTCACATAGCTATGTAGTTGCTGGTAGAGAGCAGGAGACAGCTTAGAAGTGTCTGGTTTTGTAGGCATAGTGAGGCAGAAAATGATGAAGACATCTTCCAGAACACACCTGGTATCCTCTAGAGGTCCTGGAAGATGATGTTGCATATCTGGCTACAGTCAAATGCTTTCCAGCCATCCCCCTTTTCCACTACATCCCCAAAGAGGGGAGTGCTGGAGGAGGAGGTGTCCTGTGGAAAGGTGTGTTGGGAGGAAATGTTTTGTACTTCCACCACAACATGTCTTCTGAAAGCCTTTCAGCCAAAATTTCCCCATCCTCTGCAGACTTATCCACAAGACAATTATAATTAACAGTGGTGAGATACTGGAAGAGTTCACATCTTTCATCTATGTTTTAAGCCAGAGATTCCAAACTCAGGCCTTCCAGGTGTTGAGGACTTCTGTTCCCAGAATCTCAGACCATTTGCCAAGATGGCTGAAGCTTCTGGGAGCTGAAGTTAAAAACATCTGCAGGACTAGAGTTTGAGGATCACTGTTGTAAGCTATAGGCCCAGTACAGATTAGGAGAAAGGGGTGGCCAGAAGCTTTATCCCGAGGAAAACTGCTGATCTATATCTCTTCATCTTCAGTAGCTACAGAGGAAGTATGAATGAATGTCCTTCATCCTGTAAGCACCAGGAAGTTCAGATTGGTTGGTTCAAGGGTTGCCACTCTATTTAAAATAGGAAAGGGTTAAACCAACTTTAGCCCTTTCCTGCCCACATTATGTGCCAGTAAGACAACAAGTTGAAAATTGCCACTCGGGTTCATTCTGAGGTAATGGGTCTTCTCTCAGTTATCTGGGCAATACAGCTGATGGCCTCTTCTATCTAGGTAAACAAAGGGTTAATAATGCAATGACGTTACATTTTAATGGAGCTCAGCATCACAGAGATGATGAGAAAGCAATTGCACAATGAGATGGCCAGTTGGGCAGAAGTAAAGCCTTTGAGATCATTCTCAGTCAAAGTTATTAAAAAGTCTGAGAGGACCATGAGAGAGACTAACAAGGAAGAACAAAGGGATGCTTGGGTGCTGGTTGAAACTGGACAAAAAAGTCCAAAATCCTAACTACTCCCTTGAATATCCCCACCGCCTACAGACAAATTCATAAGACAATAATAGCTAATGGTGTTGAGGATGCTGGAAGAGTTCACATCTTTCATCTATGTTTTAAGTTATAGTCACAGACCTCTGGAGCTCATGATAACATATGACAAAACATGAAATCCCATCTGCATCATGAGTAACTACATGCTGTTTAGCCAGGTTGCATCAGGCTTATAGTTATTTTGGTGATCTTGGCTGAAATGATCTAGTCTGTTCTGTAACTTGCAACTCATATGTGTGCCTGTACGGAGGTGCCCTCATATCAGAGATCTGCTTTTGCTACTATAGATTTTTCATTTAGAAAATAAATGCCTTCCTTTAGAAGTACTTCTCTATCTCATATTCCTTTTCATGTACCCTTTTCTTGGTTTCATCTCACCAGAGTCAGGGAGGGGACTCTCTGTAGCATCTGAGATAGTGCAAGTTGAACCCCAGTGTAATTTTCTACTGACTTACTAGGAAAAGGGGGGGGGGGGTCAGATTAGTAGGTGGGGTCAGCTCAGTTCATTTAGAGTAATGGTTCTCAAACTTTCTTGCACTACCACCCCCCTTTCCTCTTGGATGGCAACTCTAGTGCCACCACAACACATATTTCTTGATACTGGGTCTACTGTTCTACTGTGTATTCAAAACAATCAATCTCAGTTGCTGCTCCCTTTGCCACTCAGTTACCCTGAGAGCAGCAGCCAAATAAATGTCTGATAAATGAATGAGAAGCTTCTTGCCCTTGTGGCAGAGGTGTCACTAGGGGGCATATAGGGTGTGGGCCACACTGAATGACACCATAAGTCAGGTGACACCACAGCCATCATCCTAGCAATGAAACTGTTGCTCCCTAAACATCGACCTTTTGGAAAAATTGGGACTTAGCATTAGTGTACCTTGTTAGACATGAGGGGCTCAATGGGAGATAAGTTGTGGGCAGAAAGTGGGGCCTTGCCTTTCTCCTGCCACTGAGCTTCAAACGCATCATGGGAAAATAGAAGGAGACATGGCATGATTTTCTGGGTTCCTCCATCCTCCTGGCAAGGCCTGGCCCCATCCGTGAGAGAGGAAGAAGCAGGCAGGAGAAGTAGGGAGCCAGTGATTGTGAGGAAGGCTGTTGTCTGCCATTGAAGATTATCATATGGGGGATGAAACATCATTGTCCCATCCTTTTCCCGTTCTTATAGCATGATCATGAGAAGATTTTCATATGACATCATGCATATCCCGTCATTATCCCAGCCAGAAAGTGTGATTGACTGTGATCACATGAAAGACTTTCAAACAACATCGTGCAGATCCCAACACTTTGCATTAAGGGACGTTTTCGTTAATACAATGCCACTTCAATGATGGGACAATAGCATTGTGATCTGAAAGCCTTTTGTGAGCTCCCAGTCAAAGATGGGATAAAGACATTTTGAAATTTGCAACATCAGCTGGCCTGTTACAAATATTGGGGTACAGTCAGAGATCTCCACTTTTGTCAATGGCACAACAATGCAAGAGTCCCCTTTCTATGAACCATGCATTCAAAGAATGGGAACTGAGATATCTCAGTGATTCATGAAGACTATGAGAAAACTGACAGCAGTGAAAGTCAGTGCTGGTGGGTTTCTTCTGTAGCAGCTCATGAACATCAGTGTCTGCACCATTCATCAAAAACCAGAAGGCCTAGGAACTGGCATGAAAAGAGTTGTGTTGGCACACACAAGAATGTAGTCATGGAGTAAGCCATGTGGTTTCTGTTCCCTGGATGAACAGAGAAACCTGGAATGGATGGATTGAAATCTGTCTGTCTGTCTGTCTGTCTGTCTGTCCTTTCTTATACACAATTACACACTGACTTTGACCACAGCCTTTAAATTGCTGTTTTTTGAGAGAAGATTAGAGTGAAACACCAGGAGATTAATTTTGTTTCCTTACCCTTCTGGCTCTTTCCTACAGGCACAATAGCTCTACAGGAGGCCACAGTTCGACTCCCACTAGAAGTATATTTAAGAGAAAGATTAAGCATAGTTACCTAACCATAGATGTCACTGTAACTGCATGATTCCCAAAGGACATATATTGTTTATCTACACAGCTTCTCCAAAGCAGCACAGGCATAGAGGCAGAAATTGTGATATTTATTGTTCCTATTGTAGAATATTGCCTAGTCCTACAAATGCAGGAACTATCTTCCTGTCCCTGATACAGTTTTAAAATTATGCTAAAGCAATGGGAGAACAGGGGAACAAGAAATATAAATTACTTTTCCTTCCTGTTTTTCCATCACATTTTCCATTGAGTTGAAAGATGAAGAACTCTCATGTCAAGAATCAGCCTTATTAGTCTGTGACAGCAAATTAATAACAGCATCATGTAGAATCTCTAAAGCAGATTTATTCTAGCACGGGGCTTTGTGGACACACCACTCAGAAGGTAAATCCGCCCCCCCCCCCACTTGAAAGTCAGTGAGAGATTTTTGCACATTATCAGTGACAGCAGTTGTGTGTGCACAAACTATAATTGCTGCTGCTTTGTTGCATGGAGTTTTTGAAAGTATAAATGTTTGTTTGGTTTTTTAAAAATCAATAAAGCATTTGTGGTCTTCTTTGCTGTCTGTATATGAAGATTTCCATACCTGGCTTCATCGCTAGTCAAACATGGTTCAAATGTCCTTAAAAGGTGAAGGAAGCACACATGTCTGAAAACCAGGCATGCTTCCTCAATAATCAGGGAAGCATCCCTTAATCATTGCAAAGGGGGTGGATTTCCTATGAATGCAAACTTTGTGGTCATAGGAAATCCAGTCCCCAGGAATGATTCAGGGATGCTAAGAAGGGAATGACAATTCCCTGACGATTGAAGAAGTGTGCCTGGCTTCCAGACATGTATGCTTCCTCCACCTTTTAAGGACGTTTGAGCCATGTTTGACCAAAATTTATGATGCTATTGAAATGAATGAATTAATGGAATTTCTTAGATAGAAATGACAAACAAGAAAGAAAAAGAATGGACTAAAACACTAGAATTTCTGGATAGGGAATGGGGGAAAATAGCCTCATTTTGCTTCCGAGATACAGTCTAGGCTAAAAAGGAGAGGGTACGTATTTGGATAGAAGCTATTATTTAAAATCGATTTGAAGATATTTGCAGGAATTCAATCAGAAATAAAGGCTTCCTAGTAAATACTCTCTTTCTCTTCTTTCTTTTTACTTCTACTTTATCTCCATTAGTACCTATCTCGATAAAAACAAAACAATTTTATTTAGAGAACTAATAGTATATGACTAAATAATGTCAAGTACAATATAAAATGGGCTTAAGAGATCACACATAAGCAGTAATTGTAGCTAATTTATTAGAATACATTTAGACATATATAGATATAAACAAATGATGCACAAATCAGAAGCAAACTCTTCTTTTCTCCTTCTTTTCTTCTTTTTCTTCTTTTTTCCCACCCCAACATTGGAACAGAGATATGTATGGGAAATAAGAACAAGAGGGTCATTACCAAACAAAATTAAATCCAGTGAGGATGGGAAAGAAGCCAGGAATGAATGGTATGAAGAGGATGAAAGTATAAAATGCAAGAAGACAGGGTTCTTGTTAGCAGGGTAAGAAGGTTAAGTAAGTAGAAGAAGGTAAGAGCAAGTAGATAAGAGTGAGAGAAGGATGTCCAAGGAGGCAAAGTTATGTAACAAGGCCAACTCAGGATTGAAGAGATGATGAAAAGAAGGAAGGAAGGAACTGAGAAGGGAGTTAGGAAAAGGATGAGGCTGAGGATGAATGAGAGAGGAGAGATTGGAAGGATTTGGAAAAGAGAAAGAAACTTAGAAGGAAGGTATTAAAAGAAGGAAGTGTTGAAATGAAGTTAACAAGAAAAAAATGAGATAATGGGTACAAAGTTGTATATATAAAATTAGTTTTGCTTTCTTTCTCTTTACCCTCAAACCCTCTTATAGATATTAATGCATACTGTTCTATATAAAAATTAATAGAATTAGTGTACATTACAAATGCCTAACTGATGTAACTGTATTTGTAATGGCAATAATTTGATGAAGGAATGCTGTATATATGCTTTGAGTGTATGTTTTTAATATTCAATAAAAATATTTTTTAAAAAAGAAAGAAAGCTGGGCCAAAGATAACAAAATGAATTTGAACACAGAAAATGTAAAGTACTGCATCTAAGGCAATAAATAAATAAATAAATAAATAAATAAATAAATAAAATGCATAGATATAGGATGGGAGACACCTGGCTTAACAAGACTACATGTTAAAGGGATCCAGGAGTCCTAGTAGACCAAGCTATATGAGTAGATCCAATCTATATGAGTTGTATTTTATTCTCATTGACATGAGAAGTGAATGGTGTTTAAATCAGTTTATGAAGAATGTATCAAATTGATTTCAATGGGACCTGAGTTTATTTGCTTTAGTCTGGTTTAAGCCTGTCATAAACAAATCATTGTCACACACTTTATTCAACATCTTTTTTTGTTCTGCACCTGTCTTACCAGTTGATTATTCTGCTTTGAGAGATTCACTGCTATGTCTCACATTTCCCTCATATGCATTGGTATTAAGAGGAAAGCCACTTGGTGGCCATCTACATGGTTTATAACCTTGGTGTGTAAAACAGACTCTCCTTTTCAGGTATTCTTCCAATTTTTTTCCTTTAGTTTCTTTAAATTATTTTTAACAGCAATTTTAATCCTACTAGATAATTCATTCCTTCCTCCTATATAGACATTGTAATTTAACTTTTTCTTCTCTTTCTATCCTTCCTTTCCACCATTCCCTTCCTAATTCATGAAACCATGAACTTCATCCCTGTCAATCATCATAAATGAATTGTCTTCCAAATAATTACATTCAGTTTATATATTAATCATAATCTTCAGTATTCATTTCCCCCCAAATATCTCTTGATCCAAAGAGGTTTAAGTCCAATATTGCCTTGAGAAATATAAGCAATAAATGGCTTCTAAGTACTCTCAAACATATCTTCTTTTATGTCCCCTCTTGCTACTCTTACTTTTTTTGTTATTTTTTTCTAACATCTCTATGGACTATATCCTATTTAACCATTTTTTACTGAAAGATTTTCTAATGTTTTCCATGTTTTGGGTATTTCTAGCCATGCAGTGCATAACACAGATAGGATAAGATATTTATTTGGCAAGTTTTCATGTTCATTTCTGCTTTCAAGCATAGAAAGTAATAATAGTGCCCCTCTGAAGAGGACTTTTTGGCTTAACATTTCAAAATTTATATATTTTTGGACATGTTATCCATGTATGATTCCAATAACCTATTTTCTCATATGTGGTAGAATTCAAAGATTTAGCTGTGTTAGTCTGTAGAACCAGTATGTATGGAGATCTTGTAGCACCTTTGAGATTAACGAAAGAAAGAAGTTGGCAGCATGAGCTTTCGCAGTCTATGAAATCTCATGCTGCCAACTTTTTTCGTTAGTCTCAAGGGTGCTACAAGATTTCCATACATACTATTTTCCCATGTCTTCAACATAGCTTTGACATTTTATTATTGATCCCATGGAATTTGAATGGATAGTAATATCAGATAATAACAGGTCCCTCTGCAAATTTATTTAATTTCTTTGACATTTGTCCCATAAAGCATACTTGATTTTTGTTTCATGCGTAATACAATCCAAAAGTTATAAGTTTTCTCATTATTCTTACTTTTACAGAAATGAATCTCTCTACTTTACCTTTCATGTGGTCTAATAATCTTAGAACACAAGTCTTGGATATTAATATGGATAGATCTACCCATTCTGTTCTGAATTAAACTGGTCTTTAAAATGTAATCATAGCAATATTTTTTGTTTTACTTCTTGTCTTCATATGATTTTTCTGGCAAAAACAGAATATCAGGTCTTCATTTCTTAATAGAGTTCCATACTTGATACCTTTTGGCTGGTGAACCTAAACAATTTACATGGTTTATATGGTAAGATATCTTGTATTGTCTCCTTTTACTGGAGACAGTAAAAGTGCAAGAAGCAAAAGAAAAGCAGGCAAATTGGGATATAACAGATTGGGATATAATGGAGTCAGTAGATGTGAGAACGGCCCCACTTCCTTTCCTCTGCTACACGCACACCTGTAATTGTCTGAGGAAATAATGTCTGAAATAACTTTAAAACACAGGCTGGCATTGTTTGCAACATACACAGATGTAAGTCCAACTTATACCTGTAGTTGTCTGGCGGGGGCACTATAGAGGTCAGAATTCTCTTCCTTCTTTGTGCCAAATGGGAAGAATTACAGGAAGAAATACACCAATGTGTGTGACACTAGAAGCCCATCAATTCATATAGTGATAAATTGAGAACTAAGGTCCAAAACACACTGGAGAAATAATCTACTTTGAGAACACTTTAACTGCCTTGGCTCAGTGCTAAGTAAATGTCATGCCCATCATGCTTGATGACAGCCACATAACTCTTTCATATTTGTCATTTTAAGTTGATTCTTGTCTTACATTTTAGCTGAATTTAGAAGTTTTTTTCAATAAGAAAAGCTACTAGGGCACTGATGTACTGTGAGTGTGGTTTAGATGTTACAGTGTTGGTCTGAAATTTGGGAGGTACCAGCTCTTGTATTTGTGTGTTCATTTGCCTACAAGTCACCTGTTGATTTATGATGACCCCATGAATTTTGCAGGGTTTTTTTAAGCAGGGGATACACAGAGGTGATTTTGCCCTTTTGTTCCTCTCTAGGCTTTCCTCAACTATAGAGTTGTGTGTGTGTCTGAGGCTTGACATTTCTTTGAACCTAGCCACCTCACAATGTTGTGAAGTATAAGAAAGGCATATATGCCAAATGTGGCTAAAAGGAGAAATGGTGGAATACAAATATGATGATTAAAAGTGATTTTCCAATTAATTCCAATGAACTAACTTTAACAAGGATGAAATCTGAACCCAATCCCATTTATAATTTTTAAATGAATTGGATGTTTCTCATTTGAAGATTATGAGCTAGGATGTGTAAAACTTGTTTCATTCTCACATGCAAGAATAAAAAAGCCCCCCCCCCCCACCTGGTGAGATCAGTTTTTGGATGTTTTTCATGAATTTAACCATACTCATGTTTGATATTTCTCAGATGGGATGTCTCAAAGTAGTGAGATACTCTTTCTAATCAAGAATGAGAAAATTTGCAAAGAGATTCGTATTCTTTACATCCTTAGTCTAATGGGACAAAAAATGTTTTTTAAAAAATAATAAATATTCAAATATTTCATCACAGTGGGTAATGATGAAATATTTAACAAAAAGTAGCCAGTAGCTTTAGATGTGCCAACTATAAACTGGGGATGAAAACCAAAGAATGACATCAATGACACATTTCAAGCAGCAGTTAAGGTCCTTAAGTGCCAATCAACTTGACTTTTGCATCCTGTGATGTAACAATACTGGTTGTTCTCCTCTGATTGCTGATTACAAGTAAGTAGCATCTCTAGCCCTCCGTGAAAATCCATACTTACACATTTACATTCATTTTTACTTTCCATCTTACACTTCACGTGATCAGAATACCCCATAAGCTTAGGTGTCTTTGTTTTATCAAGGAATAAACACAAGTTACTGATATCATGCAGAGAGATGATGGTGGTGGAGACCAGATGAATTAAAGTAAGTGATAAATTTGTGTTGATGAGCAATTTCTTACACCATGGTGAACCTTGCTTGTGTTCATCTCATTTATTTCCTTGGGTCTTAAAAAACCCGATGTAACTGCAAACTTGAAAAACCATTTTCTAACATCATTAACGGGAAAAATCTATCATGGGTGAAAAGAAATTTAAACATAATAAACAATCTTTCAATGAAATATTTCACTTCTTTGGAGGAGTCTGTTGTGTTTCTAAAGGAAACAGAATTCTTAAAAGAGAACCTCCTGTAGGAAATATCTATCCCGTTGTTGTTGCTGCTGCTGTTAGTAACTGCCCTTAAGTCTGTCACAGCACATAGCTACCCTGTGGAACATACATCTCCAAGCCTACTATCCTCCTCTAGTCTGTTGAGGCCCTGTACATTCAGGACATGGCCTCCCTGATTTAGTCTATCCCTCTAGCGTGTGGCCTTCCTTTACTTTTCTAATGAGTCATGTTTTCTCATGATATGGCCAAAGTATGTTAGCCTCAATTTGATTATCTTGGATTCCAAGGAGATTTCAGATCTGATCTGATCAAGGACCCAGTTGTTTGTCTTTTTGGTTGTCCACAGTATCCTTAGCATTCTTCTCCAGCAGCACATCTCAAATTGATTTTCTTCTTACCCACTTTCTTCACTTTCCAACTGTCACATACATGCTGTGACACAACCATTTAAAAGTTATGGTCTGATTTACAACGTTCTGAATTTTAAATAACAAATTGAAACAAAACAAAACAAAACAAAAATCTAAATCTAAATTCATATCTTAATATTACTACTGATGTCTGTTAGAGGTTTATTATCCTAATCTAAAAGGAAATCCATAGGGACACCAAGAAAGTAGGTCTAGTTATATGAGTTACTGATTATATAAGCACAGCAATGTTCACGGTAAGTGTAAAGGTAAGAGGTAAAGGTGTCCCCTTTGACAAGGTTGTCATGTTGTGTCCAACTACAGGGGGTGATGCTCATTTCTGTTATTAAGCTAAAGAGCCAGTGTTGTCAAAGACAATTCTGTGATCATGTGGCCAGTATAACTGCATAGAATGTTATTTTCCCACCAAAATGTTAACTATTTATCTACATGCATTTTTACATACTTTTGAACTGCTAAATTAGCAGAAGCTGGGACTAGTGACGGGAACTCACTCCATCATGTGGTGCTTGGGCCTTGAACAGCCAACCTGCCAATCTTGCAATTGTCAAAGTCAGTGTCTTAACCATTGAGCCACCATGTCCCTACATGATAAGTATAGAGAAGCAATATTATATAGTAAGTGTACAATATCCAACAATATTGTATAACATTGTACAATATTCTTAACCCAAGCCAGCATGGTATAGTGGTTTAAGTGTTAGACTATGACTCTTACAGACCACAATCCACATCCTTCTTCAGCCATAGAAACTCACTGAATGTTCTTAGGCAAGCCATATTCCCTCAGACTTAAATGAAGGCTTACAAGAATAAATCTTGTCAAGAAAATATGATGTATATGTGTGTTTTCCATAAGTCAGAGTTCGGCATATAACATCCTACAATAAATATAGGATATTGCCATATAACATGTAGCACTGAGCCAAGGCCATGCTCTAATTCCACAGCTTACAGCAGTGTAGAAATAGGAGCCACACTACATGTGACATTAAATATGTATTTTAATATAATGTTTAGGTTTTTAAAATGCAAATAGGTGGGGTACAGACTGCCAGAAAGAGGGGCATCCCCAGTGCCTCTCTTTGCTCTGCAGGAGTGCCGCAGCAACCAAATTGTGCAGCGCTCCTGCACAGCAAAAAAGGAGTGCCAGGAAGCGGCTCCTTTTCGCGGTGCACTTCCACTGCCCCAAAGTGCGTGGGGGATGTCACAGCTGCACTGCCCCGTTTGGAGGCAGTGCAGCTGGGACATCACCAGTACGTGCTGCGTCTGGTGGGCACGCTGCAGCTGCAGCGCCCTCATCACATGCAAGGACGTCTGGGCATGTGGGCCAGGCAGCCCTCACACGTGACGAGGCACCACAAAGGCCTGTCTGTTCCGGGCCATAGATTCTTGATGACAGTAGATAATGGTTAGGATTGAAGTAGGGCATGTTTAGGAGGTTCTGTTTGTGTGTGTGTTTGTAATCTTTTAAAACTGGCTCATGAAAGGGACCACCACTCACAATAATAATATTGCTCTTCACAGTAATAACTATGAACACTATTTCATTGGCGCTTTTAAATTTCAATTGTGAAAGCCCTGTCATCGTTACTTAATTGAGACCTGGAGACCTACATAGCAAGCATGACACCCACCCCCATCTCTCTGTAGCATTTCATCACTTTCAGAGATCATGTTTTAGAGAAAGCAGAGAAATTCTCATGCTGAGACTGTCAGCCACAACTTCCACTATTCAATGATATCTTTTGAAGAGCTGTTAAGACACCTCTGAAAGGATAGCAAATAATAACTGTAAGCTGAAAGACCCTTTGAGTTCCTGGGAAGGAGACTTGTTAAAATTAAACTACATTTTTCAGCAGCCATGCCCTATTCTCTTGTACAAGCAGTTAGCCATTAAGTAATATCTTTGCTTTTATTTTTCATTCATACAACTAGGTCCATGAAAAAATCAAAGCTTACACTTCTGTTCTATGGTCAGACTTAGTATTCATTGTTGTGAAATAATGTTGATATTATTTGATAACATGTTGCAAGTTACATTTATTTTATGAAAATACAGAAATAAATCAGGTTGAAATTGAAACTGAGATAACTAAATTAAAAACCTTTCCACTAGAGATGATGAATGTGACAGCAAAGTTCTGATTTCATTGAAATTCTCCAAATCCCAATTGCATTTTCTTAGGAACATAGGAAACTACCAGTGTAGCTACACTGTAGAAGTAATGCTGTTTGACACTGCTTTAACTGCCACTCCATTCTACAGAATCCTGGCATATGTCATTTTGTGAGGCACTAGCACTTTGGCAGAAAAGGTGAAAGAGCTTGTTAAACTACAAATTCCAGTTTTCCACAGAATGGAGCTACAGCACTTAAGGCAGTGTCATTATTTCTACAGTGTAGATGCACCCCTATTGAGTCCATTAGTCCATTTATTCCTGTATTGTCAACTCTGACTGGCAGTGGCTTTTTCAAGGTTTCAGGCTGGAATCTTTCCTATCCCTGCCTGGAGTTTGTTATGATGGTTGTTCCTGGTAGTTTGCTATCTAATTACTGACTGGGTCTGACCTTTCTAAACTTCAGAGATTAGACAAAGTCAGGTATATTCAGACCAGTAGGATATTATACCTATTTTTGAATCATATCTGGTTACAAGACTTTGTTCTCCCTTTTATTTTCATAGGAATGGCTGCACATTTTAATTCATTGTTCTAATGTGTACATTAATTTTTATTGAATGCTTTCATTTTTCACCATTGGCTGAAGTTTGTATCTTAAAAAAAAAAAACAAATTGGCACATTCAAACTTTCAAGAGTGGTCCCTATTTTATGTGCATTGTAGTCCTCCAAAATGCCACATGAACCTTGCAAATGTGCTGATTCTTGAGAAAAGGTGTATTTATTCTCTGAATGAGTCTTGGGAGATGTGAAAGTGCTACTTTCATTGAAACTACTGTCAGTGGGACTGTCAAACCCAATGAAATTATTTCACTAGTGAGGACATCATCAGTATTGCTACCAACCGTGAAGTCCTGAGATTAGGATAAGATAACAATACAAAGAAATAATGGAATCAATTTTTTTCCTCCTCTGTATTGATGAAAATCTAAGAGTGATGTTATGACTAGATGCAGTAACATTATTCACTTTAGGAATAAATGAATATGTTTTTAGACATCCTTATAGAAAACATATCTCCATATACATAATATATATTATATGCCAATGTTGCTCAATTAAGTCCACAGTTCCAGTGAATATTACACAAAAGGGAACTGTAACAGAAGGATCTTTGCTGATGCTTTGAATAGACAATAAATATTTTTGCAGAATTTGTCAATTGCCCTCAGCTTTGGATGTAACACCCAACTTTTATGAGGTGTTTCATTATTAAGGATTAACTACAACATTACTCTTTAATAGGATCATAACTCTTTCATTACATTTCAGTGTAATGCTGACTAAAATTGCTTTTGGAATGAAACAATTCTATTTTTGGTTATGTATAAGCAATTTTTAATAGATAAAGAAACCATAGCTTTTCAAAATGATGACATACCCCAGCATCTATACATGCTGTTCAGAGTGATAAAATTTACATGTGAAAAATATAGAATATTACAGGACAGGAGCTTTAGCTACTACTAATGGAAGCAAAACACTATACAAACTCTGATTAGATCTGAGACCACCATTAATAGTTTGTAAACAGAAGGTCATTTAATTGGTTATCATTGTATTTTTGCTACTAGGGAAGCAGAAATGAGCTTCTGGAATTTTCTACCTCAGGTACTGGCCAGTATGAAATATGATTCACTTGACACAGAGGTGGTGGCAAGTAGGGATGCAAAGAATGCTCAAAAAATATTTTAAAGAAGAAAATAGTTGAAATTACTCCTTGATTTCTTTGAGAACTAATTTAATAAAAAAATCCACACCTAGTGGCATGGGTACCGTGTGATACTTTATCTCAAGAAACAAAATATATTCAAATGGCCCTAGACAGTATATAACACAATGTATAGTACTCTTCTTTATCCCCATAGAGGAAGCCTAGAAAACCTGAAGAGTCTGAAGTTGAACCTGGCACCAGGGAGCCAGCATACTACAATGGTGTATCCATTAGTGATGGATACCAGGGAGCTATATAAAGAAATCCAATGGAAAAATAAAAGTGAATTATGATTCAGGTTAAATATACCCTCCATTCTGTATTAATTGTTAATTAAACCCAATTTAGAACTTTAGATCAAAGTGGACTCATTTTCTAACTGTTCCTCTGAAGGGGTAGAAAGATAAGATTTTCCCATTTCTTATTCATGCGGCATTTTGGGCCAAATCCAGTGTGATCCCTCCTACAGAAGAGCCACTGAAAAGAATAGGATTTGTGAAGTCGAAGGCTTTCATGGCTGGCATCCATAGTTTTTTGTGGGTTTTTCGGACTATGTGGCCATGGTCTAGAAGAGTTTCTTCCTGACATTTCTCTGAAGATGCCAGCCACAGATGCTGGTGAAAGGTCAGGAAGAAACTCTTCTAGAACATGGTCACATAGCCTGAAAAACCCACCAAAAAAAAAGGAAAAAAAAGAATAGGATTTGTTGGCCATTTTTTCCATAAATTGCCTTCCAACACCAAGCTGTCTTGGATGAAACCGATTATCTGGACCCATTTCAAACTGGCTTCAGAAGGGGTTATGGAGTTGAGACTGCCATGGTCGCTTTAGTCAATGATATCCGTCAGGCCATCGAAAGGGGAAGTGTGACCTTGTTGGTGCTCTTGGACATCTCAGTGGCTTTCGATATCATTGACCATGTTATCCTTCTGGAACACCTGAGGGAGTTAGGCATCAGAGGCACTGTGCTCCAGTGGTTCCGATCCTACCTCTCGGGCAGATTCCAGATGGTGCAGTTGGGGGACACTTGCTCCTCTAAGAGGGAACTCACATGTGGTGTCCCTCAGGGAGCTATTCTGTCCCCCACTTTGTTTAACATTTACATGAAACCGCTGGGAGAGATCATCCGGAGACACGGGACGCGGTGTTATCAGTACGCTGATGACACCCAAATATGCTTCTCTGTGCCTCTGACTGATTCAGTGACTAAGGATGGCGTCTCTCCTCTGAACGCCTGCCTGGAGTCGGTAATGGGCTGGATGAGGGAAAACAAACTCAATTTGAATCCAGAGAAAATGGAAGTACTGGTGATAGGCTCCCTAGGCCCAGGGAAGGAAATTTATCCACCTGTCCTGAATGGGGTCACACTTCCCCTGAAGGACGAAGTTCGCAGTCTAGGAGTACTTCTGGACTCGTCTCTACAGTTGACATCTCAAGTAGATGCGACGGTCAGAGGTGCTTGCTATCAACTTCAGTTAATACGCCAACTGCGACCCTACTTGGGCCAAAGAGACCTTGAAACTGTGGTACATGCTCTGGTAACCTCTCGCTTAGATTTCTGTAATGCGCTCTACATGGGGCAACCCTTGTACCAAACTCGGAAGCTTCAGTTATTACAAAATATGGCAGCCAGATTGATCACCGGTGCATCCAGGTTTGACCATATAACACCTATTCTGAAAGATCTGCACTGGCTGCCTATTTGCTTCCGAGCACAATACAAGGTGTTGGTTATTACCTATAAAGCCCTACATGGCTTGGGCCCGAGTTACTTGAAGGACTGCATCTCCCCATATAATCCACTCCGCACACTCAGAACAACCAAGAACTTGCGGAAATTCCACCTCTAAATATGTTTTTACATCCCGGATGGCTTCTCAGTAGCGGCCCCACAAAATCGGAATAGTCTCCCGAGGAGCTCTGTCTGATCACCCCCTGGAAACATTTAAAAGGAGGCTTAAAACCTTCCTCTTCTGTAAAGCCCCCCCCCCCCGGAAAATAAGTTACGTATAGATGCCATCCACTCTCTGCCTTACCCTATCATTATTTTTTTTAATCTGTAGTATTGTACTTGTTTTTTTTGTTTTTATCTATTTATAATGTTTGTAATGGTTTAACTAGTCAACCGCTTTGATCTTGTTGGAACAAGCTGTATATACATAAACTTTATTATTATTAAATTAACCGATTGCACCTAAAAATTAGGAAGATCTTCCTGACTGTGAGAGTTGTTCAACAATTGACTACACCGCCTTGGAAGGTGATGGAGTCTTCTTTTTTGGACATTTTAAACAGAAGCTGGATGGCCATCTGTTGGAGGCGCTTTGATTCTGTATTCCAGCATAGCAGAGAATAGGACCGGGTGGCCCCATAGTCTCTTCCAACTCTTCCAACTCTGTAATTGAGTCTATAATTGAAATGACTCTGCAATGGATCCCTTTAAGAAATATTACTTTATTTTATATTTAACAAAATATTACTTTAGTAAAAGCTTCATCTGAAAATATCAGCATTCCTCAAGAGATAATATAAATTTCTATCCTCTGAAAACAAGCATTGGTAGTTGATTTCCCCATCTTAAAGCATCAGAAGTCATTTTTGCTCATCATAAGGCACACAAAGTTTATGTTATATTTTAACGTTTTCTTCCATGAAAATTACCCTAGATCCATTATTAATGCAACAATCACACCCTAGATCTTTACTCTAGATCCATTATTCATCCAACAAGCATGTTTTCAATAAATGACTTGTCACAAAAAGGCCTAAAGGAGAGGGGAGGAACATCTACTAGCTTCTGTGACTCCCCCAATAAAAATGTTTCAAGAGTTGGAGTGGAGAAAACATTAGCTCTATTTGCATTTATGTATGATAATATCAGTTTCCACCTCCAAGCAGTCTCAGTGAAGCAGAACAAGGATTTTCCTCCCTTTGGAAGTTCATACATGTATAAGTTGCAATGCATTGGGAAGGAATGCTTATAAATCCTTTTGTGCATATTTAAAATATGTATGAATAAAATACACATATTTGGGAAAATGTCAAATGTAGTCAATAGAAAATATATACCAAAAGGTGTTCATTTAACATACATTGAATATAAAGTACATTAAAGGGTATACCAAAGCAGATATATTTGAGGGAAGATGCACACAAAAATGTACACAAACATAAGTGCAGAAAAAGGGGTGGGTGTCTCTCAACCCAACAGAAACCAGGAAGGTACAAAAATGCCAGTGGGACACTAAAAATAATAATATAAGAATGAGATTCACATATTTTCAGTTCACTATCAAGAGCATACTGACATGCACATCAGTGAACTAGAATCTGAGCTGAGCTTGAAGGCATTTTGAGGGACTATAGAAGGATAAAAGGTCTTCTTGGAGCTCTTGATAAAAATGGATGAGGAAAATCTGTCAAGCACATGTCATTCTTCACAAAAGCCACTTGCTTTGTGGCAACAATTGCTTGTACTGAAAGAGAGAAAGGAAACCTTGCAGTCAAAAGCTACAGTGATGTGTATAATACGATCTTTTTTAAAAAGCACTATGCATAAACCATGGTTGAGTAATCTGAAATCATTATTTGAAATGAAAAGTCAGGAAAGAACATAGCAAATACTTTTTAAAGGGGGGAAAAGACTGTAATCACTGTTAGATCACTGTCCAGAAAACAGTGATTCCCTGCTCTGCCCTTTAAACAATGATAGCAGTGAGAAACAAGACAAATAATTCCATTTGTATTTTCACAGAACTTTTGTATGTATTTGGATGTAATGTGACCAGTCTCCAATACCTTTTCTCTAAAGTGATGGTTCCTTCCTTTCTCCCAAAGAGAAACAGATCAGCACATTTTTCACATTACATGACACTGGAGATGTGAATATCTCTCTGTTTCAGTCTTGTATTCTTTACTGAGTTGCAGGAGTTTTATAGGGTTTTTTCCTGCATGGAAAGTCATTAATATTTTCTAACATATTTTTATAATATACACATTCATTTACTCAGTTTTTATTTAATGTACATATTCTGCCTTCCTTCAATGGACTTAATACATGTTTGCATCCCCCCCCCCCCCCCTGTGCAAATTTTTAGCCATTCACATCTTCTAAAGTATGTTTTGGTTTGTGCACAGCTTATTCCTTACACAAATGGGCATTCTCAAGGCAAGGTATATTTCTTTTCTGACAGAGCATCATAGTTGTTGTTGTTGCTGCTGCTGCTGCTGTTTACTGCCCTTGAGTTGATCCCAACTCATGGCAACCCCATGGATGAGAAATCTCCAAGACACCCAGTATTCCATTGCTCTGCTTAGGTCCTGTAAATTCCTGCCCGTGACCTGATTAATAGAATCCATCCATCTAGCATGTGGTCTGCATCTCTTTTTACATCCCTCCATCTTTCCTAGAATTATTGTCTTTTCCAGTGTGTCATTCCTTCTCATGATGTGACCAAAGTATGACAACATCACCTTTATCATCTTGGCTTCCAGGAAGATTTCCAGCTTGATTTGTTCTAAGACCCATTTGTTTTCTTTGTGGCTCTCCATGGTATCCTCAACACTCTATCTTTTTTCTTCCACTTTTTTTGCATATTATTGTTTCCTTCCCTCATTTCTAGGCATTACATAGTTGTGAATGGGCATAGTGGGAAGCTCTCAAGTGTGCATGCATCCAAACTCTGATCTTACTTTTTAAAATCCTATAAGAGAACAAATTTAAATATTAGTTTTTGAGTTGAAACTGTGTTGGTGTGTTGAAATGAGGCTTTATCCTAAATCTTATTTATCTGCTTTATTTCAGTGAATCTGCTCTAGCTAGTCTGTTAGTCTGGGTTTTATTGAATATATTTTACAGTATTTTACCATATTCTTGTCAACTTTACATTACCATATTCTACTATTTGGTGAAAATGACAGCTGATCCACACAGCCATCAGGAATGCGGTGGTCATGAAAGAAGTACTTAAGCTTGCCTGTAAGAGGCTCCAGGCCATGACAATATGGCCTTGTAAATCCATTAGTGTGCACAAAGTTCAGCTTTTAGTATGTGTTGTTAAGTTTATCTTAAAAATAAAAGTGTTCCCAATCATTCCTTCTATTTCTGTAATTTGGGGTGAATGTGGATGCTTATATTCCCAAAATGACACTATCTATACACAATGGAAATCTGAATAGACTTTTGGCATCCTCCATTTATACCCCCTCCAAAAAGCCCTTTAAAAACTCTTTTTAAAAAGTAGAATCCTAAAAGGGCAACTCCCCATAAACTTCCTAATGGTAGATGAGCAGGTTCAGGAGGTTACGGCTAGAAGGGGGGAAATGGAAAGTCAGTTATAGGGTAATGAATTGGAGTATCCTGGCAAATGGCATTGATGGCCAATTGGAACAGAGGACAAGAGCACCCCACACTGGAACAGTTTACTACACCTCTGTACAGATGGGCCTTTTTGCATGTACTGAGTACGTGCTAGGGTTGCCTGGGAGCGTCCTTTACAGATGTTCCCTAACCCTAGCACGTACTCCGTACATCAAAATGGTGGTGCCACATCTACATGGGCACTGCCATTTCGACGTGACAGCCGCGTCATGTCCAAATGGCGCAGCATGGCCGATACGTGCTGGTGCCATTACAGGGCGCTTGTGGCGCCCTTTCAGTGATGCCAAAAGGAGCTCTGAAACAGAGCTCCTTTCGCGGTGCATATCACTGGCGCAGCCTTTACACGGCTGCGCCAGCGATACAGAAAAGGGGCCAAGCAGCCCCTTTCTCCCTCTCCCCACTGTTGTCGGGGTGTCCTTGGGTCATGAAGCCCCAAGGACACCCCTTTCCAGGCCGCGGGGAAGCAGCGTTTTGCCACTTCCCCGAGGCCTGGAGAAGCAACGGATTGGGGCCTCCAGGGCTGCTGCTGTGGCAGCTCAGGCCCCGATCTTTCGGGGAAAGGGGTGGGTGTAGTTCTATTCAGGTGTTCTACTGCTTAGTTTAAATGAACAGATAAGGTGATAAGTGCACTATACCTTCACATGTGGACAGACCCTTTTACTGTCCACATGTAGAAAGTGATGGTCTGAACAGAAGAACATCCTCTGGTTATGGAGGGTCTTCAGAGATGGTTGCAAACACTGGAAACATATTTAGAAACATTTAAATTGGGTAACAGAATGTCTGAATGGGGTTCACATGTATTCTGAAATCATTGTTCAACACATGATAACACACAATCTATGGGTCAGCATGGAAACAACACTATTTCAGCCTCTAGGTACCCAGATCAATGTTTAACTATACTCTGGTTAGTATACACAAAAGAACAATGGTGTAAAAGCAACATGGGAGTGATGTAACTTTTCAGCTGGAACATTCTTTTTTATGCCACCTTCATAGATAAAAGACAAAATATAAATCAATCAGATCAACATTCTCTCACAGAGGCAGTCATTTATTTTTCTTCAATAGCTGTTGAATTGTTTGTTACTTGGAAACCTGTTTGGTTTTATGCTCCCTACCCTGCCATCAGATTGGGGATTGATTGTGGATGAATCATGCAGGTAATAACTCATTTCATAGTGAGATGGTTCCATAACATATGGCATGACAAATCTGCATTTATTTAATGTCAGGGCAGTGGATTATATTATCCATTTATCTCATTATTCTTACAATTCCATCTTGCAGTGATGGTTTATTATTATTTTTACCTCCTGAATGATAAGTCATGTAGCTTTTTGTCCTAAACACCTCTATGAAATTATTTCATAATGTCAAAGACAATTGCAAATGTATTCCCCAGTTGTTCTTTTACAGCTAGTGAAGATTTATTACTGGTTTTGGGGACTCCAGGAAATACATAGTGGGTGGTAACTTGCTGTTGTTGAATAAATTGGTGCTAAATTATAATTTTAACCTACCCTAAACTATTTCATGATTTGTATGGGTCCTGGGTTTAGCTTTGTGAAAAATGTCCCATTTTGACTTGGACTCATTTGGAGCCAACTGGGTTCCAACTCAGTCCCTAAAAGTAAAAAATAGATACAACTGTTTTCCCATTGTCAGAAGTGAATTAAAATTCACACTGGAGCTACAAGCATTCAAATTTGGTTGTAAGAATTGATGAAATGGCCTCAGGTTGCATCTGGGACTGCCTAGGAATGAGAAGCAAACAATAGTTTCACATTTTAAAAAAATATATAAAATCAAACTGTTATTCATAAATTCAGTGATGGCATCAGTAAAATGTTCTAACCATATATTCTTACAAATGCTATATCTCTCCCAGTGTGTGGTTATAATAGTCTGATACCTGTTTAAATGCTGTACTTCCATCATATAGGACTATGGGATTTGGTAAGATATTTAGAGTTACCTGCCAGAAAGGTTTTGTGCTCTTCCTTAACAAATCAATAGTTTTTAAGGAAAGAATTCTAAGTATGTCACCAAACTACATATCTCAGAATTCTGTAGGATGGAGCTATCATTGTTAGTGGGAGTGTCCTTACTGGATTAATTTTGTTAAAAGATAGAGGGGGGCTGGCTGAGTAGGTAAAGGTAGGAGCTGTGCCATGCTAAAACAAGACAGAGTTCCAACTTGCCTGAAGGAAGTTGCTATAAAACACTTATTTAAAAAGCCCTACTTGGAGCCCAACAGTCAGGATGATTACCAGCCAGTCTCTAACATTCCATTTTGGGGCAAGGTTCTTGAACATGTGGTGCTCTCCCAATTCCAGGGGTTTCTGGATGAGATGGACTATCTAGATCCATTTTACTTTGGTTTCAGGCATGATCATGGAACAGAGGTGGTTTTGTCTCCTTGGTTTATTGCCTTCACTGGGTGATAGACAAGGGAAGTGTTTCCCTGTTGGTTCTGATAGATCTCTTGGCAGCTTTTAAGATCCATCAACTATGATATCCTTCAGGGCTACCTCACTGGGAGGGGAATTGGGCCACTGTTTTACAGTGGCTTTGTCCCTTCCTGGAGAGATGAACACAGAAGTGCTGCTGCAGGACTCATGCTTGACCCCATGGCCACGGACCTTTGTAGTTCTTCAGGACTCAGTTTTGTTCCCAATGCAATTGAACATATACATGAAACTGCTGGGAGAGGCTGTCTAGAGTTTTTGAATGAATGGATATCTCATAATTCTTAGACAATTTCATTTGCATCACATCTTGGTCTCCTGTTTCCTGAGCTGAGTCCTGGAAAAGAACATAATATGATGAGAATCTTAGTCAAGATTTATTCTGAAGTATATCAGAAGTAGAGCTAAAATCAAATATGAGCAGTAAACTTCAAATTCTTCATATACTACTTTCAAGTCTGAATTCAAAGCTTTATAAAAGGAAACAGGTAGCTTTGATCTGCCAACAAGGGAAGATTATTTGTTTTAGCTGCTATAGCTATGAAGACACTTTTAAAAATTTCACTTTAGAAAGTAGTTCAGCCATGTTTCTTTAAAGAGGGGTTGTGTTTCCACTTATGTATCCTAAAAATCTTGCAATACGTGTACATAAACAGGATTAAAACCAAAGAAAACCATAGTTAATATAAATCAGTGGAGGCTGATTGAAGTTATATTAGACATTACATGGTTAAATCTCATTTATTTTAATGTTTTAAAAAATTACTTTAGGAAGTAGTTCAGCCATGTAGTTCACATTTCTATGCGTGTGTGGAGAACACAGACTTTTAGAATATTGAGAACAGCCAATGGAAGTGAAGCTAGAAATGGTGGGGGCTGCTTCCAGAAGCTGGTATAAATAGAGAGACAGAGCCATGTGTTAGAGGAGTGTGCCACTGTACCCTGAGGGGATAGCAGCCGAGAAGGCTGAGGGAGACTGCTCTGGGGTGCAGTTAAAAGGGACATAGGCCCAGTACAGATGGGCCTTTTAGCATGTAAGGAATACGTGCTAGGGTTGCCTTGGGGCATCGCCTACAGATGCCCCATGCCCCTAGCATGTATTCCGTATGTCAAAATGGCGGTGCCCTGTACAGATGGGCGTCGCCATTTTGACGCAATGGAAGCTTATCATAGAATCATTGAATCATCGAATTGTAGAGTTGGAAGAGACCACAAGGGCCATCCAGTCCAACCCCCTGCCATGCAGGAAATCCCAATCAAAGCATCCCTGACAGATGGCCATCCAGCCTCTGTTTAAAGACCTCCAAGGAAGGAGACTCCACTATACTCTGAGGGAGTGTGTTCCACTGTAGAACAGCCCTTATTGTCAGGAAGTTCCTCCTAATGTTGAGGTGGAATCTCTTTTCCTGGAGCTTGCATCCGTTGCTCCAGGTCCTGTTCTCGGGAGCTACAGAAAATAAGCTTGCTCCATCCTCAATAAGACATCCCTTCAAATATTTAAACAGGGCTATCATATCACCTCTTAACCTTCTTTTCTCCAGGCTAAACATCCCCAGCTACCTAAGTCATTCCTCATAGGACATGGTTTCCAGACCCTTCACCATTTTAGTTGCCCTCCTTTGGACACTTTCCAGTTTCTCAATGTCCTTTTTGAATTGTGGTGCCCAGAACTGGACACAATATTCCAGGTGGGGCCTGACCAAAGCAGAATATAGTGGCACTATTACTTCTCTTGATCTAGACACTATACTTTTATTGATACAGCCTAAAATTGCTTAGCATCTGCATGTTGTGATGCCATTGTGATGTTGCGAGTGCGCCATTGATTCACTGCAACATCACAATGGCACCACATAAAGAACCCTTTTTGCGGGTTCTTTTTGCAGCACGAGGAAGCCACACAGTTTGTCCTGTAGTAGAAAACTGATAAAACACTTCCACTTGACTCACAGCAAACCCGGTCTGACAGAATCAGAAAGGAGGGGACCAAGATGAATTTGCAAAACACAGATTGTTTATTTTTGACAGCTGTCACTCTGGGAGGAATTCACATTCCAACAAAGATCCCAGAGCCCCGAACAAGGAAAAATGGCTGCTTTATATAGGATAGAAACAAAGAACTTTAGCTGGCATATCCCATTGGATACAGTAAAAGTTAAACATATAGGATTTTCGTACAATCAGGGTACAGATGCATGAATACATTAAAGGTACATTTTAGCCACATTCCATTAGCCTTATCTGTCCTTGCCCCCCCTTCTAGTCCTTGCGGAGCTATCTCTTCTCCCGGATCCATGTCTCTCTGCTAACTTTAACTAACAACAATTTCCAGATCCTCGAGGTCAGAGCCTTGGGTCACTCTGAACTCTTATTTGCATTCTTGGGCCTCTCGAATTCATTCTAATGCATGTACCTTTTATTTCTACATTTATATGCATACTAAATATGAAACCTTAAAAATCTTCTATCTCAGTCCGATGCAGCTTCCTCGAGCAGCAAAACAAGGTGCGGGCAGACCGCCCTTTTTGGCTGGACTGTACCCCACCTTTGTTACCCAAATTAGGGACCAGGGAAGTTAATATCCTGAAGGATATATATATTGCTAGGAGGCCGTGGAGATTATTATACGCATCTGGAGAATAAATGAATAAAATATTAGGAAATTCAGGCCCTGGACAGATGGTTCTGAAGTGGCGTGCTGCCAGCGATACTAGGGTTAGGGACCGCACACCAACCACACGGTCCCCAACCCTAGCATGGCATGCCAGCGGCATGATGCCAGCATCCTGTCCAAATGGATGCCACCATCTTGACGTAAGCGATGCGCAGCTTATATCCATTGCTGTGTGTCACTTACATCACAAGTGTGCCATTGGAGGGACACTGCATGGTTTGGTGGATGCGGCATCCCTCCAGAGGGAAACAGGCTGCGTCAAGTCATTCTTTAAAGCTATGTACTGGGCCTCAGTTATAGTAGCTGTTCGTGTAACAGATAACAAGAAGGGTTAAAAGATGCAAGAGGTACAATGCTGGAGGGGTTGTGAATATAGGGGAACCTTTGTACATATGTGGCTGGATTGACCCTTAGTGTATGAGTACTGGACAGACATTTTACAACTGATCTCCAAGATCACTAAACAAACTATACAATTATCACCACACCTGCTCCTCCATTTTTATGAATGAAAATAAAGCCCTGCAGCATAAAGAACTTATTAGTTTGCTTCTGGCTGTTGCCAGTCTTGAGGTAGCCAAGAACTGGAAAACTAGAAAGCTGAATATTGCAAGATGGTGGACTAGACTCTGGGACCTGTGGTTAATGGAAAAATGGCAGATAATAACAAGAGAGTGAGAGGCTTACACTCTGGATTGAGCTTTCATAAGATTTGGCAACCATTTATTGAATACATCCAGCAAGATTTAATCTCTAAACATCCCCCAATTTTAACTAAATTTTAATGGAAAGACATCTTTCAGGATCCCTGAATACATCTTTTATCTATAATTTTCAGGGCCTTATCTTGGTTACTGTCTTTATTTATTGTTGTTTTGGTGTACTGTTTGTTGTCATGTTTTGTTTTAGAATGTATTGATAAATTTTAATTAAAAAAAAGAGATACAAGGTCTAGATAAAGGTTCTGTGGGAAAATATAAGGGGATGTTTATGAAGTCAAGTGAAAGAAATTATTAAAATAAAGCTTGAATAACATCCTATAAGAAAGATACTGTATTCAACTTTACTTGTAAAGGTAATGGTCTTTTATTATTTAGGACTTTAGATAATGATTGTGTAGTTATCAATTGACAATTGGTTCCAAGCTGCTAGGATTTTAAAACTCCATTGTGCTAGCATCTGAGAAAAGTAGTGAGGCAGGCTGTGCCATGTCACATATTGATAGCAGCAATGGGATCAGATAAGGAAGGAATCATCATAAGATCCTGAGAAAAAGTCTCGCCACTGCCATGTCACAAAAGTCCAAGTGTGCTGGCAGTTGAAGAAAGCTTTAGTGTGGTAGTCATCTGTCAGAGATCTGAGTTTGAGGTGGCACACAATGTAAAGGGGTTTAAGAGATCTGGCAGTGACATGTTGTCACCCCGACACATAATTGGTGGCAGCTAATGAAATCGTAATAGTGGTTTCTACATAATTGGTGGTAGCTGGTGAAGTAGTTGCCAAGCCAGTATGTATCCTAAATATCTTGCAATAATTAAGCAGAAAGATGGTTTAGAAATCATTAGTCATGCTTAATAAAGATAGTGATATTTAACATAGATCCATTGATGTTAACAGGACTTAAGTTGGTCATGACAAATTTAAGTCCCATGCATTTCAATGGACCTTCTGTAAGCATAATTGGGCAGGGATTTAAGTTCCAGTAAGGGCGGAAACTATTTTCCTTCTTAGCTGCCTAATTATGACACAGAGGAAATGCTGGGATTTTGAATGCTATGCCAGCTACCAAGCTCATAAAAGTTTGCGAATTGATCTGCTGTATATTTGACTGCATATTTGCTGTCTGAGAGCTGGCCTGATTGAATATTTGGCAATTTGGTGTCAAAAGGTGACCAATTAGACCCGGCAAGTATGAACACAATAATAAATGGGAATACTAGCTACACTAAAGTAATCATGGATCTTCAAAGTATTCATGATAAGAAGAAGGAGCAAAATAGGACTGCTGGATATTATATTTGGGATATTCATTATCTGCTTTATAAATGAACTGGTTGTACTTGAACTGTTTAGATGATACAACTGGCACAGCTCAAACTTTGCTGTCACACAAAGGGTGCCAGTCATCATATCACATCACCCTTAATTATGCATTTAGCTATCAAACAGTTCAGCTTCCTAAGAGAACTATGTTGATGGCCAACATATTCTGAAAGAGTACTTGGTAATTTGTGGCCCTCCAGATGTTTTTGGACAGTGGATCCCACAAATGGCAATTGAGGAGAAGTTGATGGGAAGTTCAGTGAAAGCCAGACCAAGATAGTTTGCTGTCTGAGGCAAACAACAATCTGCCACCTCCTCTGCATTGCACATTTAAAAGCCAAGTGGACTGGCAACTGAATCTTATTTCAAAAGGGGAATGACATTCTGTCTTCCACCACATACAAAGCAGCAGGCTAATTGTAGTGGGGATGCCTTAAAATGTGGCTTCTCCCATTAGAGAGGTGGGGTGTCCAGAAAGGGCAACAGGGAAGTTACATCTGTAACTTAAAACAGTCACCACCACATTTCTACATACTGAGGAGCTTTACAGACAGCCCATAAGGGATGGCGGTTTGCCACCCCTAGAAGTACTGGGTTAGGGATGCGGTAACCACATGCTACACCCCCAACCCAGTGCAAAAAGAACTTGCGAACGGCATGGCTTTTGGACATCCTTTTGGCACTCTATCATCTAGATGCAACTAGATATACTGGGATCTGCAGTGCCAGGACTGCATCATGATGCTATGTGCTGTCTGGAAGGGTGTGTGGTGACATGGTGCAAAGGGGGCAGAGCCACAGCATCCAGCATGTGGACGCTGCACTGTGGCTCCACCTACAGGCAGGCACAAAATGCCAGTCTGTAAAGCCTCTGATTTTCTCCACATACTGATTCTACAGACTAACACAGCTATATCTTTGAATTAAAACAGTCACCTCACTCTTCCTTGTGGTACAATGAATAAGTCCAGTAATATCTAGAAAATCACAAGTTGTTCATGCTTGTGCTGAAATACGATTAGAGTTTTAATTCCCACATGAGGGAAATATTAAATAAATCTCCCAGTTCTTTGGCTATGGTTTCTGTTGATGTGGTGTAGTTACTGAAGATCTTAATAGTGGTTCCCATATGAGTGGAGTATTAATCACTGATGCCTTGGTTCAGTTCCAAGCTAGGTAATTAATTTTTGCCTCTAGACTCAATTACATTTCACAGCCTTCATTGTTAGTCTCCTGTCTCACATTATCTTTCTGTTGAAATGAGGCACTCAAGTGACAATTTGGCCTTTGAAATTAGACATCTAAATTCTTGCTTAGTGGCTCCAGTCCAAGCATAGCTGAAGAGAAATTATTCCTGCTCGCATACATCCTAATTCACAATCCAAGTAAAATGAAGAACTTTGAATTAAAGTAATTCTCATGCACGTTACAGGAGCTAATTTGGATTAAATCCAAGTTATTTGAAATAACTGGGTTGCAGATCCCAGTTCATTTAAAATTTTGTCCTACAGTGTCTTGCATTCAAAAGCTGTACATAAAATGAGGTTAATTATTTTTGTTCCTCTTCTCACCCAGTGTGAATGTAGCTTCTACAGTTTATATTTCCACTCCATTAGACATTCCTAAAATGGACTGCAAGCATTCTGCAATTCATTGACAATGTTACTGCAAAAATTTAATAAAGCTAAGAAAGAATATGGCTGCAACATCAAGGCTTGTGTGTGGCTCCTCCCTACATAGAGATCCATGTCATGCCTAATGGGGAATGTCTGGTTGTGGTGGGTAAAGAACATATAGTGGGAGCACATCTTGATGACACATCAACACACACAAAATACTCCATGAACCTGAAGTGTTTTCAAGCAGACTTCAAGTGGTAATAAGGAGAGAAAATAAATATACAATAACTTCATATATCCAGAGACATAGCTGTGTGAGGGGCAAAACAGACCACCCCAAAGGAGCAGCTTCAAGCCATCCCTTCCTAAAGTGGATTGGGGCCACAGCAACCACACGCTGCACTCCCAATCTGCCTTGAAGCTAGCTGGAAAAGGAGGGGCAAAGAACCGCTCCTTTTTGGGCCAGCAAAGGGTGGCTTTACCCACCCACTGCAGCCTATGGCGGCCTTAAGCCGTTCCAGTAGCATGCTGTGTGTAAATGCCACTCCACCACAGCGCCCAGAAGCCAGCCCACATCTGGGCAGCTGTGCGGCTTGAAGCCAGCTTTCAAATGTCTTGGGTGGGTGCACTGTCTGTACGCCATGCCTCCAAGCCAGCTGGAAGCTGGCTTTTTATGCCTGTCTGTTTCACCCCTTAGTCTGAAAAATAAGTAACCAAATAGATCTTGCAGCACCTTTGGGATTAACTGAAAAATATAAGTTGGTACCATGACTTACTTCCTCAGATGATTTGGTACAAACTGAGGTATCCAATTTGTGGCCTGTGAAGTTATTAATAAAGGTACACACGTATCTTTTGATATCTGTCATTGAGAGGTATCAGATTCAATGCTGCTGCTGCTTCTTCTACCATTGCTGGTACCAATATATTAGCAACAACAATAACATCTGTGTATCTCTGTCTCTAAGGAGACCAGCTTGATTCCTTGTGAGCTTCCAGCAGGCACATAAAACTTTATTATTTTGGATGACCTTATAAACAGGTTCTTCAAACCAGTAATAGCTGTTCTGGCACCTTTAATGGTCTGTAGTTTTAAAACTATTTTAAAAGTCATTTCAGTTTGTTTTTATTTTTATTTGTGCATTTTTAAATCACTCAAGTGGACCAAGAAGTGGTCCACAAATGCTTCAACCAAATTTTAAAAAAGTATACACTAGTACTAATTTCCTTATTGGGTCCTCAACAGGTGAAGGAGTAGCTCTTCAAATACATGTGTGTCTGAGGTTTATGATCTGCTGGAAAGGCCATGCTCTGTTTCACATCAGTCAGGGCAATGTGGTGTGGAAAGATACAGGTTTTTCTCTGTACCCCAGTTATGGAACACCCTCCCTGGAAGACCTGATTGGTGCCAATATTGCTTTCATTCTGGGGTTAAGTGAAAATTGTTTCTATTGTTGCTGCATTATTATTGCACATCTATTTGTGAAAGAGATGGAAAGTATATTCAAAAATATTTGGAAAATTGTTGGGAAACATGTTTTTTGAGTGTTGAGAAACACCGATGAAAAGAATCCTGCATTGATAAGAATCTTTCCAGTTTGGGACTTATTCCACACAAAAATTGCACAAGGTTGTTTTGAGTACAACATAGCATTGTCTAGACAAGAAACAGCATTTTCTGTGTAGCAAACAGTATTTTGATGTAGAAATATTTCTGTGCAGAAAATGTTGTGATTGGGGATTTATTCTATGTAAAATTGCATATGGGTCATGTTAATAAAAAAGAACATTTTCTGTGCAGAAATGTTTTCCATGCAGACAGTTTCTGTTTCTTGTGTAAAAAATGTGAATATTCCACAGAATAAGTAGCCTTTGAAAACTATGTAGTTTTCAAAGATTTTCTCACAGTGAGAAGAATACTGCAAACATAATTATTCAATTTGGAAAAGATTAATAGGGAAAATTTATAAGTTTATTTTAACAGCCAATTTAGAATGGTAGGGGGACTGACAATGAACTGGGAAAAGATTTATTGTCTGATACAGACAAAATTAAAATTTGGCTACAACAAACTATTAAAATTAAAAATACAAATGTAAAAGAATAACAAATGAAAATGATTGTAAAATGGTGTGGGATGCTGCATCAATTAGCAATTATAAATGTTAGATTCCAATCAAAATGTTGGCATGGATGTGGAGCTAAGAGGATTTATATACATATGTAGTGGGAATGCCCATTAATTCAAGAGTTTTGGACAGAAATTAAGGAACAGATAAATATAATAATAGTGATAGAGATACAACTAAGCAAAGCAAAAGTTTAACTCTTAATTTAGGAGAATTAGGATTGGATAATAATCAAAGATATGTAACAAAACAAATTTTAAAAGCTAACCATGCAATGATTACTTTTGGATGAAAAAATAAATTTAATTGGAATAAATCTTATTTGTTTAAATATACAAAAGAATACATATTATTTGATTTTCTTAGGGAAAGAAGACTTAAATATACTGGAGAAAGCTATAAAGAATCATAGAGATATGAATGGGAAATTGTGATTATGAAAGTGGAAGATGAAATGGGGTATGAAGTATATCTCTGAAAATAACTGTTAATATAAATGAAATGTATTTCTCCTGAGTGTCTGTTTGTGGGTGACGGGCATGAGGAAAAACATATTATGAATTATAGACCATATAATTTGTATTCTGTACTGTGTAAATAGTAAAGTTAAAATTATTAATTAAAAAAAACATAGTGAAGATTTATATCTCTAATTTGAGAAGATGTTGTTCCTGAAGAACAGCATACAAATATTTGAAATAAATCAAATTTGGAAAGGGGGAAATCAATTAAATTTACACATCACTCCATTCAAACAAATTTCCATTTCAACATAAATCTCAAGCAGTCTTTGGCTGCATCTGCACTGCAGAAATAATCTCATTTGACACTATTTTAACTATCATGGCTCAGTGCTATGGAATTCTGGGAATCATAGTTTGTTGTGGTACTGGAGCTTTCTGACAGAGAAGGCTAAAAGTTTGCCATTACTTTTTTGTAAGGCTGAGAGAGTGTAAATCTGCCCAAGGTCACCTAGTTGGCTTCTCTGGATGAGCATGGCTTTGAACACCAGTTTTCCAGAGTCCTAAACCAATACATCATGCTGGCTCTCTGTTGCTCTCCTTATAGACAACTAAGACAACGCTGGGGGAAAAAGTTATCTGTTACAACTAATTACTTGCTTGCTGTTAAATATTTTTCAGTACCACAGATATAACTAAGGTGTAGTGGTGTTACTAGGGTTGGTGTCAGCTGATGCGATAACTCATGGTGTCACCTCCCGCCCCATTGACTTTCTCCCATTTCACACTATACAAAATCCTTAGTAATGTTTTTTTTGCACTAATGTTACTCGTAAATCGTAATTGCCCATATATCACTGAATATAATACTAATAGTTGTGACATAAACAACTAGCAAAATTAAAATTATACCTTCAAATTACAATATCATGCACAGAACTTAAATGTATTTACATACACATAGTGAATATTTGGTTGAAATGTTATTTTTTAAAATAAAATTTAAAAAGAATATTTTTTAAAAGATCAATTTAAAATTTTCAATTTTTTAAACTTTAATTTTAAAAAATTCTGGGATCTCTCTTTTCTCTTTCCACTGAGCTTCACCACTGAGGTTTAAAATGCTTTAAAAGCATTTTAAAGGAAAGCACCTGATTGGCTTCTCTGGATGAGCCACAGCTCATTTCTGCCAAAAGGTAGGTATTTGAAGTACTGTGTTGTTACTCCCCTTAGAATGTCATCTGGTGTGATCTGCACCTCCTGCACTCCCCAGTGATGCCACTTCTAAGGTGACTAAATAAGGGATAACTTCATTTCTCTTGCAGCAGTTATATGTTACTTCCATAGTTATAGGCCTGTGACTCATTAATTAAATGGCAGGGATGGAATTTCATATGGTTCAAGTATTGCCTTGAGCTGCTGCCTTATGATAGGTGTTAAGACAAATAAGGAGATGAATGGAGGAAAGTATCATTTTGTTTCACAAACCAATAGCTTGTAGCATTCTGATACTTCTTGAAAGGAGAAACGAAAAAGTAATTTTAAGGTGAATCTGCATTAAAGAAATAATACTGCTTGATTCTCCTTTAATTTTCATGGATTCATGTTATGGAATCCTGAGGTTTATAGTTTGTTTGTTTTCCTGTCAAATACTAATTTCCTTTGGTGATAATCTGCTATTGGTCATATACTGACATTAAACAGAGGGAAATCCAAAATTAGTTGGAAACACTGCTTTCTCGGTTCATTGACACCTTCTCCCCTCTCTGTCCTTCCTTCTTTCTCAACCTTCTCAGTGGAAGCCAAAAGAGTAGTCAATTGTTCTTGTTAGAGTTCTGAACAGTAGCCATTTCAAACTATACACTTATAGCACTATGTATCTACTTTAAGTGTCATGGCAGCATTCTACAGAATATTGGGATTCCTAATCTAGAGGGAAATATTTAGAAATCTCAGCTAAAGTGCTATGCTGCCTCACAATGCTACAAACCCAAGGACTCACAGGATTCTCCAATGACACTTAAAAGTAGACTCATTATTCTAGAACTGTGTAGTATGAAAGCAGCCTAGATTCTTTGCTTAGGGCTTTTAATATAGGGGCAAAGGCCGACTGTGAAAGGGTCAAATGTTGCCCATTCCTCCTTTAAAGCAAAGACAAAAATTACAATCAGACCACATTCTACCACTAAGTGCATGTCCATAGTAGTCTGAACAAAGTGGAAAAATGGGGGAAATGGATGAATGACAGACCAGGACTCATATCTTTGTACTACTTTGTGGAAAATATGAGATAATGCGCATACACACATACACACACACCAGGAAGAAGTTCAGATTGGACAAATTTAGTTAACATCTCTGATAAATTCTTACAGGGAATCTTATAATGTATGGCTATCACTTTCAATTATTTTCCATTGAATTCTGATTATTTCTGTCTGCCATCTCTAATAAAATATTACACCCAAGTGTGTACTGTGAACATTTCAGATGATTCATTCAAAATTGGTAGTTTATAAATCTACAGTATCTAAGCAGCTATCTCAGAAACCATCACAAACACTTGATAATACTATTTTCTTTATTACAGTGCCAGTTCAATAACATGAGAAAGCAACTGATGAGATATTTCTACAAATAAAAACTAATTTTGTCAATTGTACATCACATATTTTGGTAGCTTCTTCTGCCACATCATTACTCATGAAGAGCAAATTAGAAAGTACATGTAACATCTGGATTATTTTTATTGTTGAAAATTGGAAGTCATGTAAAATCCTTGCTTTTTTTTATAGCAATTCAGATTATACATCTGACAAGCACCTTTTCACATTTATTACTTTAAAAATTAGAATACAAAAAAAAATAAAAAAAAAAATGGCAGACCACTTCTGAATCAACAGTTCAGTAATCCCTGTCAATGATCATGATTCCAAAGTCAAATTGGGGACAGTTTGCCAGTTATTTCAGTTTAATTTGGGCTAAAAAAATTAAGTACTTCATCTTAACAGATTTATAGAAATATACTAGTTTGTTTCTTACATTCCATGGAGTAAATGTATTGCCTAACATGCTGCAGAAGGATACAAGGCACTAATGAAAAACAAAGGCCAAATAAGACATGGCATTAATTGTGTGAGTGCAATTAAGGTACACATTTTTCATTATGCAAAGAGAAACCACATAAAATATTAAGTTGCCTTTTGAAGATGTCTGTGGGAAATTTAATTCTTTCTCTTCTTGCCACAGTCCCAGCAAATCCACCTCTGGAAAGCCAAGAATTGAAGGGACGCTAGTAGTTATAGTACTTATGAACATAGGAACATGGAAAGTTGGTGTACCACAAATCAGACCATTAGCCATCTAGCTTAAGATCTTCTATACTGACAAAGAGAAGGGGTGTATAAACTGTGTTTATGCAGTGAAACTCCCACTTAATTAGACTTTTCTAATAATGATGTTTATTTGGCAACTGATTTGCAAATAGCTTTCCATGTTTCAGACTGAAGAGAGGAATCTTGTGGCAAGAATGCTGCCCTGCTTTTTTAAATATATTGTTGGTTCTATCACAACAGCTTGCTTTGCAATAGATGCTGAAGATATTTCAGGTAGCATCTTATTGGCTGCCTCCTCCTTTCCTTCTCCCCTTCTTAAAGCTTCTAAAATCATGGTTGGCAACAGGTTTCAATAGGAAATAGTAAGCAGAGCAGATAAATACTCTGCTATCTCAGAATTTGCTGCCTAAGGAGTTTGTAAATATGATATTGGTAGTGAAAGGCCATGGCATGGGTTATTCCCTCACCAGTACTGTAGGATTGATGCTATGTGGCTTTTTTTACATTTTGGTAACATTCCCACTTCTCTTTTCAGTTTTCTCACTCCCCCATACGTGTTTGAATCTACAGTTCATTTCCTTTCATCCAAGGAACATGTGGTTTGCCCGATTATTGGGGGGGGGGGGAATCCTGGTACAAATATCTTATTTCTTCAGCTCTTCTTAAGGACTTTAATCTTTTCTCTTTTAAATTTTGATTTGACCACTTTCTCTTTCCCATACTCTCTCTCTTCTTCCCTTTCTCATTCCTAGGCAAACATCTGCACCATCCTTTCTCTCTCCTCCTCTCTTTCTTATATTTCTTCTTCTTCCCAACCCACCCACAGCTGCTGGCTAATCTCCATCTCCTTCTCTTTTCTCTCTGTCTGTTTTTTTTTTCTCCCTCTCTCCACGTTTCCTCCCTCCTTTGTTCACCCTCTCCCCTCTCATCTTCCCCCCACTTCTGTGTACTCCCCAATGCTCCTGACCACATTCAATTTCTACTTTATTCCTTAACTCTTTCTCTTTTCCCTTTCTCTTTCTCCTTCTTTCCACACTTCTCTTAGTTACATGCATTTCTTCTTCTCCGTGGCAAAAATGAATGAATGAATGAATGAATGAATGAATGAATGTTGAAACCATGACTGGCATTCTGTATCTAAGGACTCAAACAGACAGGCCAAAATAAAGTTGCTTCGGGTCACTTTGGAGGTATGCTGTTTAAATGATGCATGTGTCCTAAGAGAATGGAAGCCGTGTCAAAGCCATGCTCCAGTCCTAAGGACTAGAGCACAGCTTTGGCAAAGCTTCTGGCCTCTTAAGATGTGTGTGTCATTTAAACAGCATACCTCCAAAGTGACATGAAGCAGATTCTGAGATGATACCTGTTGATACGATCATCATCATCATCATCATCATCATCATCATCATCATCATCATCACTATTCATTCCCCTAAATATGTGAGGAATATGTAGCATATTGATATAGTAATTACACTAAAATAATTACACTGATAATAATCAGTATAAATATTTTGATGACTATTTGTGAGTTAAGGGCTGTAAAAAGAAAGAAAGAAAGAAAGAAAGAAAGAAAGAAAGAAAGAAAGAAAGAAGATGGCTAGTGAGGGCACTGGTTAATGAAAGCAACCCTTTAAGAAGAGTTTAGAGAACTTTCCTTGTGTTTGAAAATATTTCTCCAGTTTGACTACAACTCCCATGTATTCAAATGACTGCTTGCAAAAGTGTTAAAAACAAGGCTGGGAAAGATACGAGGTTTTTTTGCTTGTTTGTTTTTTCCCTGTTCAAAGTAGAGTTTGAAAACCCATTATTATACTATAGTTGATTCCCTGTTCAAAGTAAAGCTTGAAACCCTTTAATTATACTATAGTTGCCATATGATGTTAATATCAGTGCTTTTTTAGCAATTAAAAATAAAGCTGGAATAAGTTTGTTGTTTCCTTTTCAGTGAAGAACCTGGAAAATTTAATTGCCAAGCAGATATATCTTTTTTACTTATTAGGCTTCATTTTTTAAAATGATTATTTTAATGACATGCTGTGAGCAAAGGTGGTCCATGCTTAATGTATCTTGATGACTTCTCTCAGGCTCACTCTGTGACAATTAACTAGGGATGGAATGGCAATCCCACCCCCTCCCACACCGGAGGTTGTGGAGCTGGGATTGGCTGTTTGCTAGGCCTCCCATGGGCAGAGACTAGGACTTAATTTGCCATGGCACTGTTGCCATGGCAACTTGGGTTCTGGGGGTGTGGCTAGGCTGTTTGGTCATATCGTCCCCAGTTCCTCTTCATTCTGGAGCAATTGTGCGACCCATTCACCCGCCCTGGGATAGTATGAAGCTTGCTTGGCCACTTAGAGGCCGGGTAGGAATTTTTTCCTTTTTCCACGGGTTTTTCGCCTACCCCATACTGTTACCAGCAGCATGTGGAAACTGGCTTGGGTGGAGTCTTAATGATAGTCAATCTGGTTTAAAATAATTTTAATTCTAATTGGATTCAATCAATAATAGTTGGCATAAATTCTTTGAATTTGATCTCAGTGAGCACCTTGGACACCCCACTGGGTGTTAGGAAAATTTCTTGAAACATCCCTACGGGCCTTGCGACCTGGGGGGTGGCTGAAAGAAATGGACCTTGGGTCTGGCTTGAAGGTATACCCTGACTTTAATCTTTGCAGATTGGGAAGGGGGACTTCTTGCTGGGCTTCCTTATGCGGGCTGTCCAACGGCAACCCAATTTATGGACTGTTGTTGAGGGCCCAGGTGTTATCATCCTTAATAAGCTGCAAAAGTAGTCTGTGGTAAGACACCGGTATGCAGCTTTCCCTGTCTCCCACATCTGTTTGATTTTGATATTAGTGGCAGTTCCGTTAAGAAATCATTAAATAGGTCAATAAATGGCCCTGTTTTAACCCATACATTTGTGTCTGGTCTCTTTATTCCATGGGTAAAATAGCAAATAATTTTTGCCACTTTGGACATTTGTCCACCAAGCTTACAAAGCACTCTTCAGCTATTAGCTCCTTTTTTGCTACTCATCCACCCAACCCATTTTTAAGCTATAATGTGATATGCAGTGAAACATGGCATCCACTTACTATGATTTAGGTATAGTCTTCATTTTGTAGGACTGAAGCATTGTCAGGCTGCAAAAAAAAAAAAAAAAAAACCTTTCCCAATATTGAAATGCTACAAAGTAAATGGTAGAGATAACAGGTGTGATTTCACTTTCCCCATACATATCTTCATTTCTATACGGTTTAACCACCTGCACAGTGCTTTTCTTAAGGCATGATACCATGTATTATGAAGACAATAGGAACTGTTGTTGCTTCTGGTAGAGCCATTATTTTTGTAGCATAGTCAGACACACATTCTAGACTTTAGGAAAATTGATTTTAATAAACTTAGAGAAATACTGGGAGTGATCCCATGGTCAGGATTACTAAAAGAGAAGTGAGTTCAAGATGGATGAGGGCTTCTCAAAAGGGAGATACTGAAGGCACAATTTAAAACAGTTCCAAGGAAGAAGAAAAAGGGGAGGTGTTTAAATGGGACAAAAATGGGAGGTGTTTTAAATGGAATATGTATCAGAGAAGGAAAAAGGGGAGAAATAATCAAAATGGAATTCAACCAAATAGCAAGCATGTGTAGGGGTAAAATCAGAAAAGCTAAAGCACAGAATGAATTCAGGCTTGCTAGAGAGGTTAAGAACAATAAAAGGGGGATTTGGGGGGTATGTTTGCAGCAAAAGGAAGAAGAAAATGGTAGGTCCACTGTGTGGAGAAGATGGTAAAATGCTAACAGGGGACAGAGAAAAGGCAGAATTACTCAACACCTTCTTTGCTTCATTCTTTTCAGAAAAGGCTAAGGGTGCTCAACTGAGGAAAATGGAGCAGAGGACAGAACAGGGGAATTTCAGCACAGAATGAGTAAAGAGATACTAAAGGAATATCTGGTTAATTTACATGAATATAAAGCCCAGTACAGATTGGCGCTTAGCACCTATCTGGGGCCGAAAGTAGGGCTCAGGAAAGTGGAGCATCCACACGCTCTCAAGCCCTACTGCATGCCACGGGTGCCCTCTTGGCACACTGCCATTTACATGGGGTGCACAATGATGACATCTGCCACAATCAGTGCCCAAATGGCATGGTACACAAGCACGCCAACTGCATCTGTTCTGTGGTGAAAAAAGAAGCCCCTTTGGGGGGCTTATTTTTCTGCCATGCGCAGGACGTGCTGTGTGGTTGCCATGGCCTACTTCCAGGGCAGAAAAAGGCGATGCCTCACCGCCCGTTTCTGCCTGTCTGTCGAGCCCCCAAATCTCCAGGACCAGATGAACTACATCCAAGGCTATTAAAAGAAATGGCAAATGTAATATTGAAGCCATTAGCAATAATCTTTCAGAACACCTGGAGAACAGGAGAAGTCCCAGCAGACTGGATAAGGGCAAACATTGTCCCCATCTTCAAAAATGGAAAAAAAAGAGGATCCCAACAATTATCATTGAGTTAGTCTGACATCAGTACCATGAAAGGTTCTAGAGCAGATCATTAAACAGAGAGTTTGTGAACATCTAGAAGGCAATGCCATAATTACAAAATGTCAACATGGGTTTCAGAGAAACAAGTCATGCCAAACAAATCTGATCTCTTTTTTAAATAAAATTACCAGCTTGGTAGATGAAGGGAATGCTGTGGATAGAGTATATCTTGATTTCAGTAAGGTCTTTGTGAAGGTTCCCTATGACATCTTACAAACAAGCTTCTAAAATGTGGGCTAGACAAGGCAACTGTTACATGGATTTGTAATTGGTTGACTGGTTGAACCCAAAGGATGCTCAACAATGGCTCCTTTTCATCCTGGAGAGAAGTGACCAGTGGGGTGCCACAGGGCTCTGTCCTGGGCCCAGTGTTATTCAACATCTTTATTAATGTCATAGATGACAGTATTGGGAACATAGTTATCAAATTTGGAGATGACACCAAATTAGGAGGCTTAGCTAATACCCCAGAGGACAGGATCAAAATTCAAAATGACCTGAATATACTAGAAAGCTTGGGGAAAGCTAACAAAATGAAATTCAACACAGAGAAATGTAAAGTATTGCATTTAGAAAAATGAAAGGCACAGATATGGGATGCAGGACACTTGGCTGAATGAGACTACATGTGAAAGGAATCTAGGAGTCAAAGTAGACCACAAGTTGAATATGAATAAGCAGTGTGATGCGGCAGCTAAAAAGGCCAATGTGATTTTAGGCTGCCTCAATAGAAGTATAGTATCTAGATCAAGGGAAGTAATAGTGCCACTCTATTCTGCTTTGGTCAGGCCTCACCTGGAATACTGTGTCCAGTTCTGGGCACCACAATTCAAAAAGGATGTGGAGAAACTGGAGCGTGTCCAAAGTGGAGTGACTAAAATGGTGAAGGGTCTGGAAAACATGCCCTATGAGGAACGACTTAGGGAGCTGGGGATGTTTAGCCTGGAGAAGAGAAGGTTAAGTGGTGATATGAAAGCCCTGTTTAAATGTTTGAAGGGATGTCATATTGAGGAGGGAACAAGCTTGTTTTCTGCTGCTCCAGAGAACAGGATCCGGAACAATGGATGTAATGTACAGGAGAAGAGATTCCACTTCAACATTACGAGGAACTTCCTGAGAGTGAGGGCTGTTTGACAATGGAACACACTCCCTCATACTGTGGTGGAGTCTCCTTCCTTGGAGGTCTTTAAACAAAGGCTGGATGGCCATCTCTCAGGTATGCTTTGATTGAGAGTTTTTGCACGGCAGAAGGTTGAACTTGATGACCCTGTGGTCTCTTCCAAGTCTATGATTCTATGATTCTAATTGGGCCAGTGGTAGCACAACAGGGAACAATTTTATATCTTTCTGTATACTGTCATTTTTTTTCAAATCTTAGATATCTCATTTTAAATGTGGAGTAACAAGTAGAGCATATGGACCCCTCCAGTGATATGGAAGCCACCAGTTGGCATCAGAATGTTATAGTTAGAAGCTTGGAGGGTATTTAATCCACACATTAACATCAAATACCTATCCAATACAGGCTTCTCGTGCACACATAACCATTTATTGAAGTGTATACCTCATCAGTATGATTTCTTGCTTTCAGTTATTGAAAAAGGAGTGACCATAAAGACATTTTTCTGTTTCTTGGCCTTCTTCCTGATACCATGCACAAAGCTTCCTTCTTCTAGCCCCTTTCAGTCTTGAAATGAAGAAGTACTTTCTAAGTGTTCTGGCAAGGGTCACACTCTACTTGGAGATACAAGGACTCCTTTGAGCATTTAACCTCATTCTATCATCATCTGTCGTCTTTGAGAATCCTTCTGTACCCTACAAAACCAGCTGCTAGCCTTGCCTGTTGGAACCTGTTATCTTGTTGGAACCTGCTTCTGCCTCTGGATGATTTCCACTGCCAGTTGGTCCCTTTCAAACCTTGCTTAACATCCCATGGGCTCACAGCCTAACTGGAATGGTACCTGTCACACACATATAGAGGCCTGATAATCTCACACATTAGAAATACATTTTGACAAGGTCTGTTCAATGCTGTCCAGCTGAGTTATGAGCCCATGGCGCGCTAAGCAAAATTTGGAGAAATGGGTATATCCCTTCAGTGGAAATGTGTCTTAGAACTGTACAATTTTGTCTCATTTTAAAATAAACTGCATGGGTTCATAATTAATCCAAAATCCTATTATATATACTTTTCAAACTTTTTTCTAAAACAAAATCAACATTTCTGAAAGTATTTTTCTATAAAAAGTCCTAAAACGTACAGCAAATGTACAGCTTAAGAAAGGCTATATTTTAGCAGAGCAAAGAAGTTTTCAGAAATTATAGAATACAATGAACATACAAATACAGTTGTAACAGACAACACACTTGCATTAATTCAGGGTAATTTTGGAAATATTACTGCTAAAATAACCTTTAATAAATATACTAGATGGAGTTGGCCAGCATTCTCTTGTAAAATGTCTTTTTAATTGGCCAGCAATAAGCATAAAGTATAAACTCCAGTTGAAACCATAATTATTAGTGCCAGGCGTACATTTTTAAAAATACTTCTTGATTTAATTCCTTGTCTTCTCTGCATAAGTGCAAATGATGAGGCTAGTTCATATCTTTAGTATATAATTTTGGATCCTTGATTGAACAAAGGCTATCACTATGAATAATTCCCCTCTCTCTTACACACATACATACATGGGTGATGAAACGGCATAATAAAATGAAACTGTTATGAATATGATGGCTTGATCCAATTAGGATTGTAGATTTGTGATTTGAACATGTGATCAATTTACACAGTGGGCACATATTGGTGATCTAGTCATTCACAGACCTGCACATCCATAGAGCGGATTTAATATGCTACTTTTGCCAGAGACTTCAGACCATCTTGACCAGTCTCAGAGCAGCTTCCAGCCACTCCAGGGGCATGTGTTGTATAAATGCCATGCCACCAAAGTGGCCGTTAACCACTCCTTTTGGTCCATCTGTTTTGGGCCTTAGCTTCAGTAACATAGGAAAGATCATATTCAAGGTCATATTCTAGGATCATATTCAGATGTGATTAAAGGTGTCAGGTATATATCATGACATAAAGCATCTCACTGGCACAAATTAGAAATGCAAGTTGTTCAGGTCACCAGATACTGTTGAACTGCAGTTCCCAGCATTCCTCATCAATGGCTATGCTACTTAGGATAGCTGAGATTTGCACTTCAACAATTCTTGTTGGTCATATAATTCTCAGAGGTTTAGCTGGTGGGGGGATGCAATGAGGTAATTGTGCCACACATAATAGTACTCCCAGAATGAAATTTTCTTTCACTCACCAAATTTTTATCATTGCAGTAACTTCCAACCTCAGAAGATCATTTAGGAAATACATTTTATGCACCCAGATAAAAGGGACAGGCAGAATTATCAAGGACATGCAAACACAGCAAATATAATAGTCTGAGGTGTGAATGACTTTCATTTTCTCACTCCCTGTAGTCTAAGAAATTTGTAATAAAATTTCATGGAGGGAATAAATTCTTATTTTGGAGCAATGTGTTCATTTTGTCTTCTTTTAGCTATATATTTGGTGTAGTTCACTTTTGGTATCAGTGATGACATCAATGGCAATACTTAAGAGCTAAGAAATGAACAAATGATCCAGATAGGTTGGAGTCCTATTGGAAACTACAACTAGAGTAGTAGCTATTGAATGTGAGGTTTATACAACTATTGCCTCAGCATTCAACAACTGATCTACTCTACTCTACTTTCTAATTGGTCTACTCTAGTTGGGACAAAAAAGTGGGACTCAGTCCAGTGCCATATTACATAATGAGATCTACTGATCTAGAATGGAATATGGGGGGGGGGGGAGAGAGTCATGAGCAAAAATTAATTATTTATATTAAATTATTAATGAAATTAATAATTATACCTGATTTTTTAATTTAATGATTTAATTTTTTAATTATTTAATTCTCTCTCTACTGCAGGGAAGTCCTCCGTAAATGCAGTTTGGGATTTATTCTGCAAAATATGCACATGTGGAGTTTTTTTGCACAGAAAAAAATTCTATATGAAAATGTTTTCTGTACAGAAAATCATATTTCCTGAACAAGAAAGTTGATTTCTGCACAGGAAAGTTGACTTCTGCTCAGAAAATAAAATTTATCTGCAGTGAATACCAAACCCACTTGTTTTTCCCCTCCATTCAAAATAATTTCTACATTGTGAAGATTATTTGTCCAGGATTCTCCTCATCAGGTTTCCTTGCCACCTGGGAAATCATCAGTTTTCCATTTCATCTAGATTTGCATATTTATAATCAAAATGCATTTAGCTGAAATATACTCTTTTAGAGATGAAATTATTCACCTATATGTCCTTGAAGTAAGTAAAGATATCAATAAGGTGAATTAAATTTAACACCTCCATCAGTGTATATGAAACTGGAGTTGAATTTCATTGCACTGAATATGGATGCTGGATGATGCAACACATGGAAAGGTTGCAGCATGGTGTCTGACATAGAGTGTCATCATCACACCATATAGGATATGCCCAGGATGATATGACAAACATGATGCACGAGGCTGATGCAAGAGGACTATTGCAGACACTTATGTGAGAAGTCATGCCATGGACAGAATGTATAAATATGGATGTGTCCCATGTTCAGTGTGGGTTGCTGTTGTTAGTGAACAGTTGGTTAGATAATCATTGGTTTGTATATATTGCTGTACATACTCAGAAGTAAAGTTTTGCACATAACTTGAAGACTCTGAGTTATCATTTAGCAACTTGGTCAGTTATAGATACTGACAGCCCTGCTGAGCCCAGCAGACACTTGCAATAGTCCAATGCTATGTTCAATAAACTGAGCCGCAGAAGAGGACTCACTTCACTACTCCCACTGACCTCTTTGGTAATCCTGGTCTTTACTTATTCTTCACATAGTCCAAAGACAGAAAACAGAATATTTGTACTATATAACCATTTCCCTTTGAAATATCTATTAGGGAAGCCATCCTCAGAGCTCTATATGTGACAGAGCTATCTCTAATCAGTTTAGAAATATAGCTCTTCCTCCCACCCCCACACCTTCTTGTTTGAGGGAGGTATTATCTCCTTGGTCAGGGGTAGAAATTGATGTGGCCCTGAAGTTGTTCTGTGTTCCCCCAGAAAAAACATTCCCCCCCCCAAAAAAAAACAAGTATTAAAAGCTAAGTGGGGTCACAAAAGAGAAATAAGACAAGAAAACAGGAGAGGGCTAAGGATACAGAAGTTTCCAAAAATGGCAGGAAAATGGGAGAGTGCTTTGACATACTGGTTAGTAAAATGTCTGAGATTTTTTTAAAAAGGGAGCAGGAAACCTTGAAATGTCAAGGACCACTATTGATGTATCATATATGGACCTAGGAGGTGCTTCATCGAATATATGAGAGAACAGATTTAGCCTCTGTTGGGATGTTTTGTACAATCAATAATATAAATACTACCAGTATATTTTATGATTTAGAATTCTATAGTATAACCTTTTCTATTTTTTAAAATATAGATTTTTGATAACTTTATACTTTATTTATGATTTAATCAAGAGCAAGTGAATTAGGACATGAGATATGCTGACAACAATACCACACATTTATATCCCCTTGTGACCAAAATGATGGCATTCAGGTTGTTTATCTCCTTCAGCACTGAGCCAAAACATGATTAGCACTGAACACTTTTTTTCTTATTGATTTTATATCATGTGAGCATTCATGAAAGTATATTATAGTCTTTCTCTTTAGTAACTTTGTGTCAAATATCTGATTCCAAATACAGTAGGTCATTCCACTGTATGTTAGTAATATTGTCAAGAGTTTAATTTTTCATCACACTAACATCTTTGAAGACAGCCCTCCCTGTGTGATTCATTTATATTAAATTAAAAATGTTGTCCTCTGTGTTGTAATATTTGCAATGAAATTTTTAATATATTCTGAATGCAAATTCAACTCCAGGGAAACAAAGCATATAGGGAAACCAATATATTCAAATTCTATTTCCATTAGTTTCCTCATTTGTTAATCTCTCAGCTTTGTTTTGCTAGAGTTTGTTGAATACAACAGATAGAAATAGATCCTTTTGTGTTTTATTAACAAGCTCAAGGTTTTTTTTCCCCTTTAGACAGAACGATATTTTAATGGGAAAATGTACATTGCTGGATAAATGGGAAAAAAAGATTTGATTAGTAAATATCTCTATAATCTCTAACAAAACAATAACAAAAATCCCTCTCTTTTGGTGAACTTTCTTTCACCCAAACCAGCCGTTCTGAGGAAGGGTTGGCATCTTACTTGCCAATTCCTGCCAGTTTCAAGTTTCCCCCCAAGCTATTGATTCTCTTTTGAATTTCATTCCATTAGACTATTCTTTCCTCTACAGCTGCAGGTTGCGGTTATCTATCAGCCACCTGGTTCTGCCACTCAGTTCTTTTCTCACTTTGAGTCATGGCTGACATTCTTTTTATCAGATGCAGTCCCTTCTTTGATCCTAGGTGACTTCAATATCCACTTGGATGATTCCAAGAACCCGACAACCTCATGCTTTAGCTCCTTCCTAGCTTCTTTAGGCCTTCAACCTCATTCTAATTCTGCAACTCACTTGATCACTAACTTGACCTAGTTCTTGCTGTGAAGTGTGTCATCTCTGACTACATGGTAAATATTTCCTGTTATCTGATCGTTATTTAATTTTGTTTACTCTTGCTCATATTCCACCTCCTCATCATATCGTTCGATGCCAATTTCATGACCTCCAGTCTGTTAATTCTGACTATCTCATTCAGACCTTGGATTCTTCTCTCTCTTCTTTAAATCTTGGTGACTCTGCTGATTCAGCAATGTTTTTTTTTTAACTTCTCTCTTTCATCAGCTCTTGACAGCTTTCCCATGTATCCGTCCATATGCATGTCTTCTTTTACTAGGCCTCAGCCCTGGCTTACTTCCATCATTCAGTTTCTCCATTCCTGTTCTCAAGTAGCTGAATGTCTGTGGAAAAGTCAAGGGAGTGGGCTGATTTTATTCATTATAAATTTCTTTTGTTGTCCTTTTTGCATGCCCAAAACAGAACTATTATAAATCATTGATCTGTGACACTGAGCAGCGCCCACAGCAATTGTTTTTCCACTTTTAATCCTTTGCTAAAACTTTCTCCTTCTCCTGTCTCTTCATTATTTTCTTCTAATGATTTTGCTACTGATTTCATCACTACGATTACTACAATTCTTTCTGAGATTGTTGTTTCTGTTTCTTCAGCTACTACTAATCTTCAATCACTTTCCACTAAAAGAAATTACGTTTTTCCTCCCGTCTCTTTGAACGAACTCTCTACGCTATAGAACTCTTCCAAACCTGCAACTTGTTCTCTTGATACAATACCTTCTCATCTTCTACTTTCTATTGCTTCTTCCTTTCTGCCCTCACTTCTTCACATCTTTAATCTTTTCCCCTCTACTAGTTCCTTCCCCTCTGTTTTTAAACATGCTTTAGTTTCCTCTATTCTGAAAAAAAACCTTCTCTCAACCCTTCTTCCCTGTCTAGCTATCATCCTATTTCTCTTCTTCCTTTTCTGTCTAAGGTTTTGGAACGGGTCATTTATTCTTACTGTCTTGAGTTTCTTGAGGCAAATTCTATCTTAGACCCTTTTCAGTTTGGTTTCTGCCCACTGCACTCTACAGAAACGGCTCTTACAACAATCTTGTATGATCCCTTGCAGGCCAAGGCTAATGGCCATTATTCTGTTCTTGTTCTCCTTGATCTGTGTGCAGCCTTTGACACCATTGATCACTGTCTTTTGGTTGAAATTCTCTCTGACCTTGGGTTCTTGGACTCTGTTCTTAACTGGTTTAAATCTTATCTGTCAGACTGATTTTTTTTTTGCAGTGGTCACTGGTGGTCAGGTTTCATCTCCCATACCATTGTCTGTTGGAGTACCACAGGGCTCTGTTTTGTTACTCTTATTGTTTTCTCTTTACACACTGTCTGTAGGCAAACTTATTAGCTCCTTTGGCTTTTCTTATCATCTGTACACTGAAGGCACTCAGCTGTATCTTTCCACCCCTGATCTTTCTCCAGGTCTTGAACAGCAAGTTTCCTCTTGTTTTGAAGCTGTTTCTCAGTGGATGCAACAACACCAACAAACAAACAAATCAATCCAACTTGGGAGAGAGTGAAAAGACAGTCCCAACACCATTGGGCCTATCCTTAGGAAAAAGAGCCCTCCCTCCAGTCTATCTGCCTTGGTCCAGGGCTCAGAGGGAGAGAAGAACTGCTAGACCTGATCTCATCACCTCTTTACCCAGCTTTAAAGCTGAATTAAAGACAATTCTATTCAGGGAATCATTCCCAGATACGACTTGATTGTTATTGTAGTTTTATTTTTGCTTGCTTGCTTGCTATATTTTATTATTTAATGTTAATATGTGTTAATATGTATTTTGTTAAATTATTTTAGAAGAATGTATGCCATAGGCAGGTTTATTTTATTTTATTTTTAATTGATTGTATGTACAGTGCTATGTAAATTTACAGCACTCTATAAATAAAGATTAATAATAATAATAATAATAATAACAATAAGTTAACAAAATAGATATATTAATATGCAAGATTAAAATATATTTGAACTGGTTGGTAGTTGTTTATAAGAGAGCAGTTTAAGAGGAATAAAAAAATGTAGGTTTGAGAAAGGTCACATCAGCAAAAATCCACTTTTTGGTATGACAATATAAGGTTGGGGAGGCATGTCTTCCTTTAGTTTAGGGAGGGCAACATATGGCTCATGCTAACACCAACAAAATCATCATCAGCACAAAACCTACTTTTTTTAATTGTTCTTCCAAAAATGGCAGGTGAGACTCTGTCCTCCATAGCAATGGAAGTCTTTGATGAAGTAGGTATCTGGCATTATTTTGGACACAGAGAACCATGGCTGTTGCTCCAAATTTCAGTGTCAGCTACTATATAAATACAAGTATAATACCAATGCAATATGACTGAACCATAATTCTCTAGGATACTGTATATCCTTGCTTGTCATTGAGGGTATTTCCTCAGTCATATAATTATGACATAATTATGATTAGTTGTAAATTGGCCCTGCCATGCTTCCAATATTGCTAGCTGAGTTGTGTATCAGACCTTACCAATCATTTTCTTTATTACTGTATGAATTCACAGTATCCTTGAATTAGTACACATTCAAGCCATATACTTCAGAACATGATGCACGTCATATGGCATCCCCATTCTCTCAGTCATGTACCATGAGGAAACCATTTCTGCTTGTCTGTTATCCCAGGTAATTTGTTTACAGTTTGAACAGATATACTGAAGACAGAGCCAGAGGCACAGCTAGAGAGAGAAAGACCAAGCATCTGCAGTGCCTCTTCCTTCACAAGAGGAATTTTGTAGTCAAGTTGGGAGCTGCCTCTGTCATCAGTACCTCTGATTCCAAGACCCTCATTTTAGAATCTGTGGTGGAGATAGGTAACATTAGAGCATGGTTGACTCTTTACTTATATTTGCTAAAGGTTGCTGGGATGGTCACCCTCCTAGTGATCCACCAGCAGGTTTTGGGCAACCAATTGACTGCTGAAGAAAAAACTTTAGTGGGGAGGGCAGGGTTTCTGTACTCCCCCCATAAGGCTCTTTAGTTATTTTTCAAAAACTAAATCCTATTTTTGTTTCCATATGATAATGCATTCAGTTGTATTTTTGGATTATAACTCATTGTGTTTCCCTGCATCTACTTTTAGTCATGGTGTAAACTTCTTGGGACACAGTAATGGTGAAGGGAAATGGATTATAAAAAATATGCATGCATGCATACACACACAAATACACGCACAAAACACATGTGTTGTAGAAAGTTGCATTTATGCAACAGCAACTTTTATTTATATCACCCTTTTCATCAAAGGGCAGAATATCAGACATATATATTCAAAAATGAAGCAATAAAACACACTATAATATACTTATACTTAATATACTTTAAAAAAGGATTAATTTCATTATCAGATACAGTAATCCATATTGCATTCTGATACATACTTACTGAGAAGTAACTTCTATAGAACTCAGAGGTCTTATTTCACTTTCTAAGTACACCTGTTTGGGGTTTGTCCTGTCAAACCCTTTAAAACAAGGTTTGACTCTTCCACAGATATAAAATAGCATTGAATTAAGAAGAAAAAACTGGTATATTAAGATTTCTTGCAGCACATTTTGAAAGAAATATTAAACAAGAGATGGATAAAAATCACCATGGTTGTTTTTGATTAGGAATATGGATCTCTTACCTTTTAAAAGGTAATGTAACAGTATTTGAAATAATGAGAAAACATAATGGATGTCAAAAAGTCCTGACATAGAAATGTCTATTCGTGTTGTTATAGTGACTGTGGCTAGTTAAAACAAGCACACAAACAAAATCAGGAAGGCAAATTGATAATGGTAAAGGATACCTAATTTCCACACTGTTTGAATACATAAAAGAGTCTGGCGTAACAAACACTTGAGGCGAAGCACCAAAATCAGTGTGTACAGAGCCATTGTACTATCTATTCTCCTTTATGGGTCTGAAACATGGGTCACCTATCACCAACACTTACGACTCCTCGAACGCTTTAATCAGCACTGTTTACGCACAATTCTAAATATACACTGGACTGCCTATGTGACAAATGTTGCTATCCTTGAGCAAGCAGGGATCACCAGCATTGAGGCCATGCTATTGACAACGCAGCTGTGCTGGGCAGGACACGCTTCTAGGATGAAGGACCATCGCTTCCCAAAAATAACACTCTACAGTGAACTCGCCACAGGTCAGCGTAAGAGGGGCGCTCCAAAGAAGAGATACAAGGACTCTCTGAAACAACACCTCAGGTTTGGCCAAATCGATCACCAATGATGGTCCACCCTGGCCTCACATCAGGAGGCATGGAGACGCACTATCCACGATGCTGCAGCCTTTTTCGAAATCTCATGCCGAACAAGTCTCGAAGAGAAACAACAACTTAGAAAGAACCACAACTTGGAAGCATCACCCAAGGAGACATTCTGCTGTGCTTTCTGCAACCGGACTTGTTCATCTCGGATTGGCCTTTTTAGTCATCAATGTGCTTGTAGAAAGTGTGGGATGAGTCCTTTCCTGAATCTTCATTCGTGAAGAAAAGCCAGAGAGAGTGAATATAAAGTAGAAGTAGGATCTACCCCTCCATGCAGTCCCATAGACCAGTAATTCTCAACCTTTAGTCTTCCAGTTATTTTGTACTTCAGCTCCATAAGCCAAGTTGGCTGGGACGTCTTGGATATGAAGTCCAAAACAAATAGAGGACTAAAGGTTGGGTACCACTGCCATACTCTTTTTCTTATTTACAATCTCCCCCCCCCCCCAATTGCAGAACATTTACAGTTAGTCTTTTCTCTTTCTGGATCAACAGACATATGTTCTGATGAAAGTACATGCTTCATTCAGAGCCTTGAGAATGAATAGTCTACCCCAACTGAAATATCAATTCATCTGAAAGTTGCTAAACAAATCCAGCTGGCAGTACTTGTATGCATGCTGAATCAGAACCTATATGCATAATTTGTGCACTGACAAGTTTCCCATTAACCTTAAATGAAGTAGTGCTTTTCCCAAAATGTGTGGCTGAATCAAGAAAACACACACTAATGCACAGTTACTTCATTAGCAGACTTATACATTTATTATGAGAGCTGTTGTGCCTTTCAAGCATAGACTAGCCTTAGGGGGCAATGTAAAGCTTGATAATGGATGGCAGCAGCAACTGTTGCAACAGGAGGTTACTGATGACTACTGTAGCTCATCCAAGGTTGGGACCAGAAGCTCTAACCCATGAGATCTTTCTCTGAGATAGAAACTTGGAACATCGATATATTATTAATGAGTAGCTTGGAGTTGGTTCAGTGTGCATTTTAATTCAAAAGCTAAAAGGAATAAGTTGGTTGTTTTTAATGCAACAACAACATTTCACAGAAAATAAAAATGATATTTTAAGTATATTGTGAAAGGAGATGATTAAAATGAAACAAAGATTTCAGATGTATATTGAAGATAAATGTGTTCACAGAAGTAAACATTATGCATCTCCCGTCCCTTATCATTTATATCACATAATGGCTGCTCATTTCAATCTGTTTTAGGCTGCCATCTCAGGATAGGAAATTTTCCTGGTTGAGCTTCTGTAAAGGTGTTATAGGGACACCCTTCCTTCCTCAGAATCCTCTTCACCAGAGGGAGGGCCTAACTCAGTAATAGAGCACATCCTTTGAATTCAGAAGGTGCAAGGATCAAACTCAGGCATTTCAATTGCAAAATATTGGAGATTAGGTGAAAGAAATCTTATGGACTGGAGATCATAGACAACTAATGACAGGGACCTAAAACTATTTGCTATTCTCAACCAGAGCAGATCTAGTAAATCAGTCCCAGAAAGGAAATCAAAGAGGGTATGTAAATATGACTGATTAAGTGAGTCAATTCTTGTAAAATAGCTGTTAGCAATTAGATTTGGACCAGAGCAGAGAATGCTGTGATAATCCAGTCTAGTAGTATAGGACAACTGCCTACATTTCACTATACACTTCCTCCTGAGTAAATGAGAATTTGCAAATACCTTCTCACTGCTGAGCTACTATCATTGGGGAAGAGAGATAATAGCGGTGGGTTGGGTAAATGTGGCATTCTGTGTGTACTCACGAACAATATGGTCAATTAATATATCTAATAGGCATATTGTGGCTGTCTTTATTAGTGTATTATGGCACTCTACTTCCAGAAAATAAAATCAATACAGTGGGCCCTCAGTATCTGTGGGGAATTCATTCTGGAGCCCCCACAGATGCCAAAACCCACAGATGCTCAAGTCCCATTTATGGGGCCATGCGGCCGGACCACCATTGAAGACAATGGCAATTTGGAAGAACTGCCTCCTCCTCCTCTCACCCCACCACGTCTTTGTTCTCCCTTCTCCTCCACATCTTCCCCATCATTGCTTCTTCCTCCTCCTCCTCCTCCTCCCACCTCACTTTGCACCTCACCTTCCACTTCTTCCTCCCGTCTCACCTCAGCTTGCCTTCCTCCTCTTCCTGTGTCACACTGTGCTGTGCCTTCTTCCTCCTCCTCCTCTCACCTCACCTCATGCCACATCCTCTTCCTCATCATCCTTGTGCCACGCCTTCCTCTTCCTCCTCTTCCTCAAACTGCACCTTCCTTCTCCTCCTCCTCCTCCTCCTCCTCCTGTTGTGCTGACTCTTTCCCCCCCTCTTCCCCCCCCCCCCCCCCCCCCCAGATTTGCCATCTGCAGATGATCATATCTACAGATGGCAAGTCTGCATATAAGGAGGGCCCACTAATAATATCTGTATACCTCTTCCCCCCCTAAAAAAATTGGGACCCAAAGTAGCTCCTAATTTAAAAGAACAAAGCCATTAAAAACACATAAAACCTAAGCAGTGACACCACTGGGCTTCACCATCAATCATTCACACCATCGTATTGCACTTTCTGGGAGTTTAGTACCAAATGAGCAGAAAATGAATAAGTCTTAAACTGTTTTTCATTCATCATAACTTCCTAGCTCCTCCACCTTTTCTTTCAAAAATGTTCAGGTTTCTTATTTAGGCACATTTCTGTGGCAGATGCCACTTTGAAATGAACTGCCCTCAAATCCATTGAGGGAAATAAGTAATGGAAAGAAAAAAAAAGGGGAGGGAGGGGAGCAACCTGTCTAATTACCTTCTAAGAAAACATAGCATGTATTCTTATGATTTTTTTTTCTGGGTTCTTCTGTCTAATGTATATCATTAAATACAGTCATCCCTCCTTATCTACAGATTCTGCATCCATGGATTTTCATATTCACAGGAGGCTTGGAACAAAATCCAAAGGGCCATCTGCATAGCAAAATGGTTTTGTTTTTTTGTTTTTTTCAAAACTAGGCTGTGGGGTCAGAGGCCACATGAACCTGCAGCCCATAGTTTGTTTACATTTTCCTTTTTGAAAAAGAAACACATTTAAACAGGCTGTGCCTGTGTCTGAAATTTGGCTGGCTAAATCCTCTTCTTTGGCTCTACAGCCTGCAAATGGTTATCCAAGTGTTAGAATAAAAAGAAAGTATTAGTGGTTTGTTGATTTCCAGTGACCATCCAGAACAATAATGAAGATTTCAGTTTTTGACTCAAGAAGACCTGGACTGAGAGCAGAGAAACTGAGTGGCCCCATTGACATTTTGAAGAATCAGGATGATGAATTTCCATTCCTCAGGGCTTCTAGCAGCAGTAGATTGCTTAAACATTTAAACTCACTAGACTTTCCCCGGTCCCACCAAACTATCAACTGATCCTGAAATTCCTAACTGAAAGTGACTTCATTTGGAAATGTTGCAGTGCTTCCTACTAGGGATGCACTGGTTTAAAATGTTCACTTCTGCAGGCGACAATAAGCATTTCAATTAATTTTCTCCCTGCTATGGGAATGTCTTCAAAAACTGTGCAGTGTTTGAACATATCCTTGAAAGGTGGGGCAGTCTTCCCTCACTCATCTTTTTCCTGACCTACCTTCCCCATCATGTAGTGGACGCTGAGTGAGAATTGGGGGGAGCTGAGTGAGGGTGGCAATAGCCAGTGGGTAGACAAATTATGCTTGGCTTATCCCCACCCTCCTCTTCCTCTGGCATAGCCATGCAGTGTTTGGCAGAAAGAGGAACAGGAGTAACCAAGTGAGGATAATCACCTCAACGAGGATAATCACAGGCTATCTGACAGATCATATCTTCTCATAAGAGCTTGCCTGGACCTGAAGATACTCAAGAAATGTCCTTCTTTTGATCCAACAGAACTGACGAGGGCCTGAGATAGGCCCTTCTCAGTAGCTGTCCCTGGGTTCTGGAACTCCCTTTCTAGGGAGGTTGGAATGGCTCCCTCCCTGCTGTCCTTCTATTGGGAAATGAAGACTTCTAACCAACTTTTAGAACTGAAAGTTTCTACAGAAACAGCTTTTAAGCTACTGTCATAGTGATTGGGATTATACCATTCTAAACTGCTTTTTTATTGTTTTTAAATATATGTTTAAATTGTTTTAATACAGTTAATAGTTTAATTCAATTTTAATGTTGACTTTTTAGCTATCGTATAAATAATTTCAGTTTGTAAGCTGTCCTGCATCCCCTTCTTGAGGAGAAAGCAGGTTATAAAGAAGGTTCATATTTACCAACAACAACAACACCAGCTATTGTATCTCTCCCATTGGACATGCTGGCAGGTAGATGGTGGTGGGGATGAGGTGGGGATGAACCAGAAAGCGTAGCACAGTGGAGGGCACAGGAGCATGGACTGTACTTCTTGGGTCTATTTAAAGATGGGGGTAGCAGAAAATGGCTTCAGGAAGAGGCTCTCCTTGATGGAGTTTTCTGACACGTGAAAAACACCTATTTCTTTCCCCTGACTCTTCAGATATTGTTTCTATCCCTACTTCCCATTACAGGGATGAAATCTCACATCTGCTACTTCTAACTACTCTTGTTCTATAGATATTGTTGCCAGGTGTCATACAGGATAATATTCCTGTGTCTTTTATTGTTGTGTAGAAGATGGAATTTCAACAGCTTTTGCTTATCAAGTAAACTCCACCTGCTGAAATTTTCTCCTCTGCACATCTATTAACACTACTGGAGCCATGTTCTGCTTTTCACCTGGCAACCCTATCTAGCTCAATACTAACATTACATCCTACTCCACAGCAAGCCACAACCACAAAGAAGCATTTTACCATACTCCAGCAATCTCTTCCATGTCTGGATGCCTTCCATTGCAATGACCTTCAAAATCCTGTTCTTGTGCCTAGATAAGGAGTTACATGACTGTAAAAGGGCATAGAGGAACTACTGTTTGTGCAGCTGCAGCTTAAAAAGAGATAACTGGGCTATAATTCAACTAAAATCCAACTATTTTCATTAGTTGAGAGGTGAATTGAACCACCTCAGTATCAGGTGCAAATGTCAACTGAGGCAAAATTAAAGGTAAACAAAACCCAATTGTTTTTTTTTTAATTATTATTATTTACAAAGCGAACAATTCATTTATTCTGATTGTTTTAAACATTTGTCCTGTCAGAAGTAATCCCTCTCTACCCGATGGCTCGTCTGGACTACCTGATTGACTTACCCTTGGCTAATCTACTGCTCTGTGGGACCAAAATCCTGAGTTATTGCAAAGTTAACATTACATATTCTTTCCCATCTATTACAAAGATACTTTGTGGTGGAGCTGAGGGTGGAGAGGAATACAGATCTTGAAGCCTAAAGTCAACACTTCATCTTGTAAAAGCAATATCTTTTTTCCCAACGAGTATGTTTCATTTATGATACATCAGGAAAATATGTGCATTTCTTATTTAAAAACAAACACAGCTCCATCAGTGCACCCCAAAACAGAATATATTAACATTTCACAGCAGTGCAATAAAAATAACCATATGCAAGATAGATTTTGCCAAGACGTGAGAAATAGAACAGTTATACCTCAATATATCTTTCTTATGGAACATATAGAATCTTATCATTATCTTAGAATCAGAGAAATGAAAGTGACCCTTCAGATTACTTAGCTCTTCTCAAAACATCTAAAGCAATCTGCTTGCCTGATGGTTGCTCAAACTTTTCTTGAAAGTTTCCCATGCAGAATGTTTCAAAATATCTCAGTATATCTTCCTTAAATTTGAATATTTACTTCATGGTAGAAAAGAGGATCACCACTGCAAATGTTCCACCTACAAGATATAACACATATGGCAACTCTCTGTGTGTGCCTCTGGGTAACCATAGAATGCATTTCCTGATTCTGAGTCTCAGTTGCCAATGACATAAAGTGAGAGAAAACATTATCATAGTGAGCACTCATATGGATCACCATTTATAACTTTGCTATTGGGATAATAACATCAGTGGAAGCTGGTGACACTACTATCAATAGGATGCTGAATCTGCTCTGGAATTTTTGTCCAAATTTTAATGAGCTATCCAAAATTTAGAAACTATTTTGCAACCTGAGTTGAAGGATAAGATGGCATCTCTGATATTCAACTACAAAGCTCATCCAGTTCAACCTTCTACCATTGAAGAATGCACAACTAAGCACATCTAAGAGCTGGCAATTGATTATCCATCAAAGAAAGAGTCCACAGTCCTCAGAGGCAGCCTATGGTAGGGACAGAAATACAATTCAACTGCTTGAGGAACCCAGCCCCCAAAGGTTAATTTTTTTTAACTATCTGAACACCACAATGAGGAGAACTCTTCCCAAGCCCCTTTCCCATCCACCTCCCTCCCATCATCAAATAGTTCACAATGACACATGGGACAGATGAGATGGGAAGTCAGCCAAAGATTCTGGAAGGCTAGAACATCTGAATCATGACTTACCTCCACTCCATGCTCCTAATGACTCACAGGGGTGGGGCAGGAAAGATCCCTCCCAATTGCATATGAGATCCATTAGAAAATTGCATGAGTTTTGAAGACATCTGGCAGCAGGGAAAAAATGATTAAATAATTAGTTCTCCATTGTGGGGGTGAATAATTTTACAGAGCTCATCCCTAGCACATTCTAGCCTCAAACATCTTTTAGTCAAGAAGTTCTTCTTAATGATCAGGTGCAGTATTGTAATTTCTTGTAATCTTATAATCCCTTGTTCATGAATCACTGGTCTCTGGGACAACATAAAACAAGCTTGCACTACCTTCTATATGACTTCCTTTCAGATATTTAAAGGTGGATGTCATTGCACCTATCAGTTCTTTCTTCTCCAAACTAAACATACTTAGCTCCCTAATCTATTTCTCACAAGGTTTGGGTTCCAGACCTTTTATCACCTTGCCTTCCTCAGGATACATTCCCACTTCTCAATATCCTTCTTGAATAGTGGTTACCAGAAGTGGATACAATGTTTCGGGTGATATTTTACCAAAAAGAATAAAGTGGAACTATAACTTCCTTTGATCTGGGCAATATATTCTTATTCTCTTATAGATGCAGGCTAGGATTATTTTGGGCTTTTTTTTTACTGCTGCATCACACTGTTGATCATGTTTAGCTTGTGGTCTACTAATCTCTCTAAATATTTTTCACAGTTGACAAGGGAGGTAATACTCATCCTATATTTGTACATTTCATTGTTCCTTTTTAAATGCAGTACCTTACATTTGTCCATTAAAAAATTTATTTTGTTTGTCATCAAACCACTTTAAAGGCTCTAGGACAAGTTATGTGGAACTCCAGGAAGAAGAGGTAGGAGGTTATTATCACAAGTCCTACTGGCATCTGCTACCAGATAGTAGCACTTCACACCAGGGTGTCACCTGGTGTAGGGCATTGAGCTATGGGAGTGGGGCTTCAGGAGAAAGGACCAAAAGGGTACGCCTTCACCTCCCTTCCCAATGTGGCTTTCTTTACACAGGAGTAAAGCCATGCCAGGCAGGGAGGAAGAGGTGCCCTGGAGCTCTCCCTCCCTACTATGCAGCATGGCAGAGAGGTGTGTGGGGGATGTTCAGCCAGGTGTCACCTTGTTCTGGGGTGTAACCTGATGTGCTCCCCACCCCCTGCACCCTCTAGTGATGCCACTGCTACCAGAGATGAACTAACTGTGCTTTATGGTAAGGTTTACTCTGGTCAATAGGTTCGTACACAGGAATCTTCTTGTTGCACTAATACTTCATCCAGATAATGCTGTACATCAGATGTGGAAAAAATATAGGCTAGATGCCACATCTGATGTAGCCACAACTGTTTGGTGACCCACAAGCATGCACTGGCCTTCTAAAACACCATTCTTCTTTAAATTGAAAACTTAAATTTAAACTTTCTTTAAATTGAAAAAAAAATTTTCCTTCAAATTAAAAAAGGGCCAATTGCCACTGCTGCAGGCATACAGGCATTTGTGAACTGTGGTCCCAAGTCTCTCCTTAAACCTTAAAAATACTCCCTTAAAAAACTGGAAATAAAAGCTGGAAGATAATTCTGATTTGGCTTATGACTTGTTTAGGGTAGAGGTATCCAGAGCCTCCGTGGACTCCATTAAACTGGATCAGTTTGAGTTGGTAAGTACCGATGATGTGGACAAGATCCTTGGAAGCGTTCGGAAGACAACCTGCTCCCTCGATCCCTGTCTCTCATGGCTAGTGGCTCAGGGGGGGCCGGCTGTAACCTTGATGTTACACCGGATTATAAATACATCTTTGAGGGACGGGCAATTTCCATCCAGCTTAAAATTGGCCACTGTAAAACCGCTGTTAAAAAAGCCCTCCCTTGACCCCCTGATGCATAATAATTACCGGCTAGTCTCGCTATTGCCATTTTTGGGGAAGGTGATCGAGAAGGCGGTTGCAATCCAGCTTCAATCGATCTTGGATGATACAGATTATCTGGACCCATTTCAAACCGGCTTTCGGGCGGGTTACGGGGTTGAGACGGCCATGGTCGCCTTGGTCGATGATCTCCGTCTGGGCATCGACAGGGGAAGCGTGTCCCTGTTGGTGCTCTTGGACATCTCAGCAGCTTTCGATACCATAGACCATGGTATCCTTCTGGAGCGCCTGGCAGAGGTGGGAATCAGGGGCACTGCGCTCCAGTGGTTCCGATCCTACCTCTCTGGGAGGTTCCAGATGGTGCAGCTGGGAGACGTGTGCTCCGATAAGAGGGCCCTGACATCTGGGGTCCCTCAAGGAGCCAGTCTGTCTCCCATGCTTTTCAACATTTACATGAAACCGCTGGGAGAGATCATCCGGAGACATGGGGCGTGGGGTTATCAGTACGCTGATGACACCCAAATAGTCTTCTCTATGTCTCTGACTGATGCAGTGACCGAGGATGGCGTCTCTCCTCTCGTGACCTGTCTAGAGTTGGTAATGGGCTGGATGAGGGAAAACCGACTCAGTCTGAATCCAGAGAAAACAGAGGTACTTGTGATAGATTCCCCTGGTCCAGGAATGGCGGTGGTTCCACCTGTCCTGAACGGAATCACGCTTCCTGTGTAGGACTCCGTGCGCAGTCTGGGGGTGCTTCTTGATTCGTCGCTTCACCTCACAGCTCAGGTGAATGCGACGGTCAAGAGCACCTGTTATCAGCTTCGGCTTATTCGCCAGCTGCGCCCATACCTGGCCCAGAGAGACCTTGAAACGGTGGTACACGCTCTGGTAACCTCTAGATTGGATTTCTGCAATGCGCTCTACATGGGGCAACCCTTATACCATACCCGGAAGCTACAGATGGTACAGAATATGGCAGCCAGACTGGTCACTGGCACTTCCAGGGCCAGTCATATTACACCTATACTTAAAAATCTGCATTGGCTGCCCATTCGCATCTGGGCACAGTATAAGGTGTTGGTAATAACCTATAAAGCTCTACATGGCTTGGGCCCAGGATACCTGGAGGACCGCCTCTCTCCATACATTCCGCCCCGCACCCTCAGAACTTCTGGGCAGCAACTATTGAGGGTCCCAGGGGCTAGACTAGCCTCCACAACGAGGAGGTCGTATTCCATCGTCGCCCTGGCCCTCTGGAATACGCTGCCCATAGAGCTCCGCTTGGCCACCTCCCTGGCCCAGTTTAGGAGGGAGCTAAAAACCTTCCTATTTCGATCAGCATTCCCCCCCCTTCGACGGCTATGGTAGCTGGCTGATGGGGTTTTAATTTTAATTTTAATATGGTTGTATTTTAATATGTATTATGATGTATTTGTATGTGTATTATTAATATGTTGTTCACCGCCCTGATCATTGGAAGGGCGGTATACAAATAAAATTTTTATTATTTATTATTTATTTATTAGGGTCAATTGGGGAATTTTGTATGGCATTGGGAGGGTGTGGGGTGAAATTTACCCCACTCTATGTGCCAATTCCTATCACATCTGGTGCTCCTATGGTTGCATTACTGTAGTCAAGATTGAATGGACCCTGCAGTTCTGGGTCCAGGAGTTCAACCTCTTACACAGTGTCAGGCAGATAACAGGCATAACTATGCATGAATGAAAGAGAGAGGCCGTAGGGGAGAAGAAAGAATAAAATCAGGCTTATAATCTTTCAGGCCATGATTCTATATACACACACACACACACACACACACACACACACACACACACGTGTGTGTGTGTATATATATATATAGAGAGAGAGCAATAGTGTGTGTATACAGACTATTGTTACAAATATATGTCTTTATACAGGTGTTTCCTACCCTGTTCCAGCTGGGTAAAAGGGATGGTTATTTGAATTATCTTCTATCCATCATTTAATATATTTGAAATGCTTCGGGTATTCTCACTCCTCCCATGTTTACCTTTTCATGTTTTCATCACTAATGTTCCCATCTATCAGTGGTTCATTTTGTCACATACACTGTTCTAATGCACCTACTCATTCTTCTGGCATTGCCTTGATATTTTTCTTAAGAAAAAATGTGTAACCTACATCTTCGTGGTAGGGATTTCCCATTGTTTGATCATCATTTCATCTCTTTTGTCCTCACCTACAATCCACCTCCTCATCAAATTGTCAAACGCCGCTTTCGCAACCTTCATTATATTGATCCTGTGACTTTTGGCCAGGCTCTGGATTCTTCTTTATCTTCTTTAAACCTTGGAGACTCCATGGATCCAGCAATCTCCTTCCTCAATTCTACCTTACTGGCAACCCTCAATAGTTTTGCCCCTTGATACACACATCCTCTTCTAATAAGTCACAGTTCTGGCTCACTCCCATTGTTCGGTTTCTCCATTCTTCTTCTCGAGCTGCCGAACGATTGTGGAAAAAGACCAGGGAATAGGCTGATTTTATTAATTATAAATTTGTTCTTTTTTTCTTTCTTTTTTGTATGCTATCACTTTGGTAAAACAGAATTATTATAAATCTGTGATTGAGGCTAATGACCAGTGGCCTCAGTATCTTTTTCTCCACATTTGATTCTCTACTAAAACGTTCTTCTCTGTTGGTTCTGCACTCATTTTTATCCACTGATTTTGCCACTATTTTACTACTATTACAGATAGAAACAATCTGTTCCAACATTCATTCCCTGCATTCTTCTTTTACTTCAGCAACTCAATCATCTATAACTGGAACATTCTCTGCTTTTTCCTCTGTTTCATTGGGTGCATTATCTAAGCTCTTGAATGTTTCTAAACCAAAAACGTGTCCTCTCTGTGCTTCCTTCTTGTCTTTTGGTTTCTGTTGCTCTCTCTATTTTACCTTCTCCTCTTTATACTATCAACCCTTCTCTCTCTAATGGCTCCTTCCCTTCTGCCTTTAAGCATGCTTTAGTTTCACCAATCTTGAAAAAGCCTTCTCTTGATCCATCTTCTCTCTCGAGCCATGGGTCTATCTCACTTTTTTCTTTTCTATCTAGAACATGTTGTTTATTTTCTCTGCCCGGAGTTTCTTACTGCTAATTGTATTCTTGATCCTTTTCAGTCTGGCTTTCACCTATTGCATTCAACTGAGACTGCTCTTAGTAATATCACTGATGATCTTTTACTGGCTAAATCTAAAGGAACTTATTCTATTCTAGTCCTCCTGGATCTCTCTGCTGTTTTGGTGGATTTATTCCAAAACCTGGGTTTTGTGGGATCAGTTTCAAATTGGTTCAAATCCTACTTGTCAAACAGGTCAGGTTTCTGCCCCCATCTCGTTAGCTGTTGGAGTCCCTCAGGGTTCTGTCTTGGGTCCTTTACTGTTCTCCCTTTATACCCTGTCCCTGGGAAATCTTATTAGCTCCTGCGGCTTTCAGTATCACCTGTATGATGATGACACCCAGCTGTACTTCTCTACCCCTGAGATTTCACCAGGTGTTGAGCAGCAATTATCATCATGTCTTGCTGCTGTCTGAGATTGGATGATTTACCAGAGCTTGAAGCTCAACATGGCCAAAATTGAGCTACTTGTCTTCTCACCCAAGCCATCTTAGCAGTGTTCTTTGTCAATTACTGTGAATGGCATTTCTATTCAATCTGTCACTGAGGCCCATATTCTTGGCTTCCTATTTGACTCTTCATTATCGTTCACTCTACAGATCCAAGCTACAGCCAAGTCATGCAGATTCTTTCTTTATAATCTTGTCAGAATTTGACCATCTATTTCTGTTTGATGGTGAAGACTTTGGTGCATACATTGGTGATATCACGCCTGGATTATTGCAACTCATTGCCAGTGAGTTTTCCCATTTCCCACTTTAGACCCCTAATCTCTGTGCAATGCTCAGCAGCCAGGATCATCTTCTCTGTCTGTCGCTTTGATCATGTTACCCGCTTATTGTTATCCCTCCATTGGCTCCCCATTTCTTTCAGAATCTGATATAAAATTCTCCTGCTGACCTTTAAAGCTCACAAAACCCACAAAAAAAAAAAAAAACACACACACACACACACACACAAAAACTATGGATGCCAGCCATGAAAGCCTTCAACTTCACATCTTCACAGTTTGCTCCCTCTTATTTGTCAGCGCTCTTCCTTACCACCTGTAATGGCTAACCTCTCTTCTGTGGCAGGCACTTGGGCCTTCTATTATCCCTCCCCTGCTACCCACCAATTCCTGTAACAAACCCCCTCTCTTCTATGGCAGGTGCTTGGGACTTCTATTATCCCACCCCGCTGCCCCCCCTTTAATATATGGCGGGTTCACAGTATTATTCAGTACAGTAGCATGGATAAACAGATATGGCCAACACGCCTTTTAAGTTGAAACAAAACCATATGAACTTTATTGAACAAGTTGCTTAACAGATATGATTTGAACTTAGTTCAGGCACATTCCTTTTGGTTACAAATGTATTCTTCCCCTCATTACTATGTTCCTTTCTTCCCCTCTATCCTCTTTATCTACCCTAGGATTTCTCTGTCCCTCTCTGGGTAATTCTTTTAATATCCCAACCACTACGGTTGCTCTATATCTCAACCAAACTAGTAACTCAAACCCCTCTGCCTGGGTCTGGTTACATAGAGTCTCTCCTTTCTAGACTCTTTAATTTAACTCCTGTCCCTCTCTGGACATACTCCTATCAACTGTCTTCCCCAACCTCTCCTCCAGCCTTTTTCCTCTCGGGTTCTAACCCCCTCACTGCCTCATAACCGTGAACATTCCAACTGCCCATCCCCAACGGATGCCCGGAATGTTCACAAATCCCAGCCCTCATTTCATTGGCTGGCCCTCAGCTACCTCCTGATTGGTCAGCTGGGTGTGCTCTCCGTTACACCACCCTCCACATGCAATGAGATCTTATGACACTGGTCTCCTGACCCAACCAAGGGTCTCCTCCTCCCCTGCTCGAATTTGCCCGTTGTCCTGTGCTGCTCTTCATGCTTGGAATCTCCTCCCCACACAATTAAGAATTATTACTTCCTTGACTAATTTTAAGGCTGAATTGAAAACACTCTTGTTTAGGGAGACATTCCAAATTACTGGTTGTTAATCTGCTGCTTACTTTGTTTTTATTGTATACCAATTTGTATTATTTTAAAGATATTTTAACCATGTAATGTTGTTGTTTTAGACTGTATGCTGCTTGGCAGATTTTTATTCTTTTCCCCCTTATTTTATTTGATCCTTACTATGTAAAGCACTGTGCAAACTTTACAGTGCTCTATAAATAAATGTTAATAATAATAATAATAATAATAATACACAGTTTCAGAAACACCCAGCATCAGTGGAGTCCAGCATCTACCAAAGAATAAAAACAACCTTCTTGTCATTACCACCTCCCTGGATGTGCTGCCAATTCTCTTTTCCCAGTTACCATCTCTTTCAATTCCCTCTTTCACAGCTATATGCAAGGAGGTCCTACCCAACTGTGAACAGCAAGCTTTTATTGGATGGAATGTTGGAAAGAGAAGAAAATGGATCTGGGAGCTGATCTGAGAATATTCATCATGATATCTGGGGATTTATCCACATTACACAGTTATATCATTTTACTAGTAGTTTAACTGCACAGTTCCGGCCTATAAAAATTGCCCCTTACTAAATGCTATGGAAAACATGGTTCAGTGCAGCACCCAGTTCTGCCCATCTTTGCAAAAAGTCAGTAGAGACTTTTCTACAGTATCCTTCCCCAACCCAATGCCATCCAGAAAATCTGAACTACAATTCCAATCAACCTCAACCCAGACAGTACTAGGAGATGTAGTCAGCATATCCCAAAACTACCTTGTATGGATGTAAATTCTCAATGACATAATCCTTACATGTGACAATGAATAATTCAAGTAGTTTTCTTTCCATTGTGGGAGAAAACAAAAATCTCCCTGCAGTATTCTTCCCTTAGTCAAATATCTCTAAGTATTGCATAATAATTATTCTGCAGAGAAATATATGTGATTTGTTGTATAACAAACCCTGCTTTCTGTGCAAGAAATTTTGTTGTTGTTGTTGAGGAAATCCATTTTTATTTTGCATAGAACAGATTTTTTTTGTGTTAAAAAGTGTTCTCTGCAGAATAATTTCTGTGGAACATGTTTGAGACACTGAATACTAAGGCGACAATGTATAAAATTCTCAGTGGATTATTATTCTTCCTTATAGAGGTTCCAACTATCAGGAAACCCGGGGTTATTTTTTTTTTCCCTGACAGCCCCACATAACTGTCAGTAGCAAGTGCGACTTTAAAGGGAAAATTTCAATTTGGAAAAGAAGGTACATCATACCTTGGTGTGTAACAACATATATTGATGCAGTAAAATGCATAATATCTTCATGTGCATTTCAGTAAGAGCAGGTTTTCTTTTGTAAGTATTAAACAAGAGGATGACAGGCATACAACATAAGAAATATATCCGAATTAAGGTAGACCATTGCATGCATACACACGCGCGCACACAGACACACATATGCACACACTCCTTATATGAAAGTTCTGTCAATGATTTTTATGTCGGGTCATCCCATTTAGCCTATCTTTCCTCAAATAGTTCAATACTAATTCATTTTATATAGTGTCCTTCACACTCATACTTTCATAAAATGCTTCCCAGAGAGCATTGATCATAAGCCACAGAGAAAAGGAAGCTTTTAAGATGAGATTTAAAGCAGAAGGTTGACTAACTATAACTCAGAAGGAGGAGAGAATTACTATAGCAAAGAAAAAATGAATAGCAAATATTTGCCATACAAAAAGCCTTAGAGAAGGAATGAGGAGATGGACTTCTTTTTCAAGACTTATTTTATGGCCATTATTCTACAATATAGAATCTTCCTGAAGATAACACTTTCTTCCAGTGTAACTGAAGAACAACTAGAGATCCTCTACTCTGCCTTCCTGAGATAATATAAAGCAATGAACTCTGAATTTAGGAACACAGAACAGTCCGCTGTTTAATTTGATATGGGGGTTAAAATTCATTGGGGTTTATTTAACTAAAGGAGAAGGTGGAGTTTGACTGTCCCTCTACCATTAATTCAGAGGCCCTGTGAAAGAATGACTCTTCCAGGCCAGCATCCAACTTTGTTTCAAATGAAGACTAGGGTTAGAGTTAGGCCCGAAGCCGACAGAGGAGGGGTGATACCTGGTTGGGCTCTCCTCCCCTTCAGTGCAGAAGGAGTGAATGCATGACCTTCCTGCATGTTTTCCTTGGGGAGGAAGCCTGGTGATGGAGGAGAAGTGAGGTGAACATGCTCAATTACTGTAATCTTCTTTTGTCTGGTCATCCGTTGTCTCATCCTAGTCCTTTGGTTTCCGTTCTTCATTCTGCTGCTAAGATTATCTTTTGGGCCATCATTTTGATCATGTTACTCTACTTCTGATATCCCTTCATTGGTTACCTATTCCTTCTGGGATTCAGTATAAGCTGCTTGTTCTGACATTCAAGGACCTGGATAACCTAGCCCCTCCTTATCTTGCAACTCTTATCTCCTTATACCAGCTTGTTAGGAATCTGTGCTGTGGGCATACTGGGTATTTCACTCAGCCAATAGCAATAGCAGCTTCATTTTTATACTGCCTCAAACTGCTAAGTGGTTTATAACTGTAACCTAATTGCCCTCAACAAGCTTGGTACTCATTTTAGTGACCTCAGAAGTATGCAGGCCTGAGGCAAGCCTGAGCTTTTGAATTCACAATCTTATGGTTTGTGAATGAGTGGCTGCAGTACAGGCATTTAACCACTGGGCCACCAGGGCTCATCTTCTAGAATGGAACTACTAATCATAGTGTGCCTCTTCTATAAAAAATGAACCAAATACAATTGAAAGATGACTTTTTTTTGTCTTAACAAATTACAATTATTATAAAAGCTTTCATTAGTGAATACGGCATTTATTTTATATTGGCAAATTAATATAAATGCTATTATCAGTAGACATTATTGTCTTAATGGAGTCAGACATTACTGTATATATTTTTCTTTTTTGAGCTAATGAAATTTTTAAAATGCACATAGAGGTATGCTGCCAACTTTCATCTGATACCCACAGAAATAAGTAATGGAAAAGGCCAAATTAGATATCACATCAGTTATCTGATCTTTCCAAACAGCTTTGTGAAGGCTAGTCTGGTAATCTGGGTGAGAAGAATTTACCATATTTCATAGAATCACAGAATTCTTCTCCCTCTTCATAGAGAAGGTGGTGCTAGGGGATCTCTCTCCAACACCCTGGCCATTACCCTGTGGTGTCACTCAGAGATTGACTCTAAACTGTTTATTTTTTTTATACCACTTTTCCTCGAGATCAAAGTGGTGCACATCTACAAAGACTATCACATACAATATAAAAACAGTTAAAAACATTCAATTGTAATTACAATTATTCAATAAAATTATCTAAAAACAGCTATAAAGTATCATTGATCTAATTGGGGAATACTTTCTGTATCCCATGTGTCCCATGCCATTTAATATTTATATGAAACTTTTTATATGAAATTACTTATGGCTGAAAATTCTATTTCTCCTTTCCATCTGATTTGAAAGAAGATGGTTCTGTCCTAAACCACTGTCTGCTGTCAGTGATGCAATGGATGAAAGTGAACAAATTGAAACTTAATCTATGCAAGACAAGAGTTGCTCCTGGTCACTTGAAGGACAGATCAGAGATTAGGGATTCAGTCTGTATTAGATAGGGTTATAACATCCCTCTCCCCTCCCCCCCGCAATATATATATATATATATATATATATATATATATATATATATCAGGTTCACAGGTTGGATATTCTCCTGGATTCAGCTTTGAGCTTGAATACTCAGGTTTTGGCTGTGTCCAGGAATGCATCTGCACAGTTAAAACTGTGTGCCAGTTTTATTAGATTCATTTGCCCTACATATGTGGAAACCATCATGCCATGGAAAGGAAAAATAACTGTCTCAGCAGGGAAAGAAAAGGTGTGAATCTCTGTCTATCTTCACTCTATCTCTGTCTCCTTCATCCACTGAGAAACAGAATACCAAATCAAGAGTTCTTGATTCCCCTCCCCCAATTAGCAATATACTTCTGCTTTATTAGCCCTAGTTTGATGCCCTCCTTTTAGCATTAGAGTCAGCCAGTAGGTTTTAGGAGGTGGCAATTTACCTTGTTATCACACTTGTACACTCTCAAGACACCACTGTGCTTCGTGGAAACTGGAAGTGAAGGATATATCAACCTGAACTGCAGCTGTAGCCTTGTTCATGAAAAATGTTTTCATGCTAGGATGAAATGCAGAATTTAATTTGATAGCTGGCAGTGAAAGGACAATTTGAATCCACCCTGAGCTGTAATGCCACAAGAGTTCATGTTAAGTTTAGTGTGTGTCTAACTTTTAGGGTTAACTTAATAGCTTGCTATATTTTTTCTATAATCCTGAAGAATGTTCAAATAACTGATGTTTTCAGAACTTGTGCCAGAAATCCTAAATAATGTAGTGTAAGCAAATTATATGTGAAGCCTTAAGCCTTTGTTCTTTATAGAGAAAATTGTAGCATGGAGTCCTACATATATTGCTTTGTTTGCTACTTTTGACTCCTTGAATTATTTCTCTAATGCCAGGTCTGAGAATATCCATTCTACAAGATCAGCAAGAGATTGGAAGCACTCTTGAATATATCCATTCCTTCTAGCTTACTTTTCTGAACATGCCGCTTAGAGAAAATCTAAATTTAGATAGAAAGAAAAGCCAAGCAGTGGCAGAATAAGACATTAGAGTAAAGTGAACTCATATTTAAGGATGATGTAGTGCTGTACATAAAAGTTGGTAAACTGCCTTGAGTTCTTTTCCCACCATTTTTTTTCTTTTGAAAACTCTTACTGGGATTTGTTTGAATTGCAGATAGCCTCCCGTGCATAGGAATGACAAGGTTCACCAGCTGGCCAGTATGAAAAACTGGGTTTGATTATACAGGATCACAACTGAAACTTCAAAATTCTTTACCTAAGATATGTGTAATAAGCAATAGAAGTTGTATACTGAAACTTCATTTGAGATGCGGTGCTGGAGAAGAATGCTGAGGATTCCATGGACAGCCAAAAAGACAAAACAAATGAGTCCTAGAGCATTTCAAGCCAGAGATCTCCCTGGAAGCCAAGATGACAAAACATATTATTATTATTATTATTATTATTATTATTATTATTAACCTTTATTTATAAAGCGCTGTAAATTTACACAGTGCTGTACATACATCTTTTTAATTGGACGGTTCCCTGCCCTAAGGCTTACAATCTAAAAACACACGACACAAAAGGAGAAGGGGATGAGGGCCAACAGTTCTTCTCTACCTCCGAGGCCTGGATCAGGGGAGATGGACTGGAGGGAGGACATAGCAATACAGGAAATGATTCAATAAAACAGGCAACAAAGGAACATCAAATAGCAAGTGATAATTATGCAATGCCTGGGAATGCTTCTCTGAACAGGATGGTCTTCAACTCCATTTTGAAGCTGGTTAAAGAAGTGATGGCTCTTGCTCGTGGGGGAAGAAGGTTCCAGGAGTGAGGGGCAGTGAGTGAAAAGGGACGAATCCGAGATGAGGCAGAGGAAATTCTGGGCTGGGACAGCAGACCTTGAATACCAGAATGGAGGGCCCTAGTGGGAAGGTGAGGAGAAATAAGGTCTGATAAGTAAGGAGGGGCCAGCCCATGGAGGGCTTTAAACGTCAACAGTAGGAGCTTATACTGAATGTGGAAAGGGAGGGGGAGCCAGTAGGGATGCCAGCACGGAGAGATGTGGTCAGAGCGGTGGGCGGATGTGATAATGTGTGTGCAGCTGAATGCTGGACAGAGATTAAAGGACGGAGGTGAGAAAGAGGAAGCCCAGCCAGGAAACATTACAGTAATCAAGTCGTGAGACCACTAGGGCATGGACCAGGATCTTGGCAGAAGAGGCAAAGAGATAAGGTCAGATTTTGGCAATACTGTATAGTAAGACTCGGCAAGCCTTGGCTGTGTTCTGATCTGCGGGATACACGACAGTGAAGAATCAAAGATAAAACCAAGACTGCGGGCTTGCTGGACTGGTTGAATAGAAATGTTATCAACAGAGACAGAAAAAGAGTGTTGAAGGGCAGACATAGGCTTGCATACCTTGGATATATTATGAGAAGGCATGAATCACTGGGGGGGAGAGGGACCCAGTAATGTTAGGAAAGATGGAAGGAAGAAGAAAGAGAGGAAGTCTGCAGACTGGACGGATGGACTCTATTAAAGAGAACATGAGTGTGAGTTTTCAGGAGTGGGGGAGAGCAGTAGAGGACAGGGGATCTTGGAGATGTCTCATCAGCAGGTTTGCCATGGGTTGAGATCAATGCAAAGGCAGTTAACAACAACAAATTGGAACTATAACTAGAATAAAAAAGAATAGAAATATTAACATTGGCTTGTTTGGTAATTAAGGCAGCTAATTCAGGATTATCTCCCCCCCCCCCCCCCGGAGGCTTCCTGGCTAAAACCTGAGCCCTAGGGAAAATGCCTACTGATATCAGTCACTGGTATCCGTCAAGTAACAACCATAGTTTCTCAAAGCTTGCCAATCAGGCACACACACAATGTTGTTGTTGTTGTTGTTGTTGTTGTTGTTGTTGTGTGCCTTGAAGTTGTTTCCAATGAAGGAAGGAATAAAAAGAAGCTGGAGGCAATATACCGAAAAGTTATACAAAAGACATAAAAAAAGAAGGACGTATGAAGATGAACCTCAAATTCTAAAATATGAAACATAAAATATGCAATAAGAGAAAAGGGGGAAAACAAATCTCCAGGAACAGGAGACATTCCAATTGAACTACCACAATCCACACTGACAGAATCAACTCCAATCCTGACCAACATACTTGAACAGATATGGAAAACAAAATGGTGGCCAATGGATTGGAAATGATCAATTTGCAATCCCATCCACAAGACAGAAAAGACTGCAGCAACTACAGGACCATAGCACTGATCTCCTATGCAAGTAAAATTATGCTCAAAATTCTGCAACATAGACTCCAACCACACATGGAGAGATAAATCCCAAAGGCCCAAGTAGGGTTCAGAAGAGAAAGAGGAACTAGAGACCACATTGCAATCATGTGAATGGAGTGTACCAAGGAATTCCAAAAGAAATCAGCATGTGCTTTATAGACTACAGCAAAACCTTGACAGCATAGATCAAGAAAGGCTATGGAATGCCCTTAAAGACATGGGAGTGCCAACATATGTGATAGTCCTGGTGAGGAGTCTACAGTATACCTAGGACAAGAGGCTACTATTACAACACAACACGAAGAAACCAAATGGTTCCCAATTAGCAAAGGGGTCTTTTCAACATGTATGTAGAACATATTATAAGACACTGAAGCAGGAGAAGTGAAAACAGGAGGAAGGAATATCAGCAATCTAAGATATGCAGATGACACCATACTATTAGAAGAAAACATCAAAGACCCAGAAGAACTACTGAGGAAGACCAAAGAAGAAAGTGGAAAGGCGGGCTTATCACTGAACATAAAGAAAACAAAAATTATGATCATGGAGGATCTTCACAAGTTCAACTTAGACAATAAGGACATAGAAATAGTAAAAGAATTCCTATACCACGGCTCAAACATTGATCAGAACAGGGACTGCAGTCAAGAGGTCAGAAGAAGACTAAGACTGGGGAGGGCAAATATGAAAGGACTAGAAAAGCTCCAAAACAGCAAAGATGTGCAACTAAGCATGAAAGTTAGAATCGTGCAACCAGTTGTATTCCCCTTACTATGTATGGATATGGAAGCTGGACAATTAAGAAAATGGACAAAAAGAGAATACATTTATTTGAGAGGTGGTGTTGGAGGAGAGTGGACTCAATTAAGGAGGTTATGGGTATGAGTCTGCAAGAACTTAGAAGAATAATGGAGGATACAGAGTCTTGGAGATGTGTCAGCCACAGGGTCACCATGCGTCAAGAGTGACTCAAGGGTGGTTAAAAACAACAGGCCTATTAGTATTCTGTGTTACAAAGAATAAAACCATATATTATAGTTATAAGCCAGAGCTACCAAATACAAAATTATACACATCCGCTAATCTGGTTGTTTTTTTCTCATGTAGAGAGAATCTGAGAGGATCTGTTTGTTTGCTTGCTTGAAGATACACGGTGTGAGTGTGTTCTTCTAAAGTAAAAGTGCTGGTGAATCATTAGGATTTTTCTACTTCAGCTTTGATCCACGTTTTAATAATGGATAAATTAACAATGATTTTAAATGGGAAAATGGAACAGCAATTTGTGAGGAAATAGGAGAAAGTAAGCAGGCTGTGGAAGTGAGAAGTTCTGAAATTAAGTTCAAATATAATTTCGAAGCATCAATTCATGGAAATTTAAATTTGTCTGTTGCTTATCAAGTACAATTTTTAATTTGGATTATACAGAGGTCTAAATTTGGCTGTAAGAAACTGTCACACATTATGTATCTGGAATTAAGATGTAATTTTGAACTAATAAAAGGAAATAATAATAATAATAATAATAATAATAATAATAATAATAATAATAATAATAATAATAATAATAATAATAATAGATTTGATCCACTTTGGAGGAAGCCAGGTTCAATTCAGACATTTCTCAAGTCAGTCAACATGCCTCACATATGATTCTGGATTTGCAGTTTACTTGCTTCCAGACTATCCCCATTATAGATCCTCTTATGGACATGATATAGATACACCCCCAAATCCAGTTTATTTCCAGACTGGGGCTTTTTTCACTAATATAGTCCCGATTTATATTAATTCTGGTGCAAATTAATCTGATCTGTGTCTTCCAGTCTAATGTGAAGACAAGAACATAGTAAACCTTTCATTTTCATATTTTTTTTAAATTTTGCAATGTAATATGTTTTCAATGCAGAAATATTATTTTCTCTGCAGAAAATGTAGTTTTCTGTGAAAAATAACCGTGTCCAAATCCCATATGGCAAATAGATTCAAAAACTGCACTGGAATAAAATTGGCAAAATTTATATGTGAAGAATGACATTTCTAAGCCAGCCCCAGTTAACACAATGGTTAAAGATCTTTTTACCAACGGAAGTTTCTGAAGACCCTTCAAAGGCAATATCCCCACTCCACCATATATTTCAACACACATTATTTTAATAGATAATAAATTCTTCAGAGAGATTTTCACTGACTTATTTTCCCTCCTTTTCCTACCATACAATTGTGTTTGCACTTTTGAGCACTACAGCTCTCTGAACTAATTTATCTTAATCTGACTTCCTCCACAGTCAATAATAATAATAATAATAATAATAATAATAATAATAATAATAATAATAATAATAATTTCACAAATCTGTAATCATTTTTGTGCACTGAGCATTATTTTATGTTGAATTCAGCAAAGAGGATATTACTTTGAAAACAGTGAACATGATTTGCTAGAATGCTTTCACTTATTTCTTTATTTAAACACACGCACACACACACACACACTGTTTACTGCAGGGGAACCAATAGAGGAGATGTGTTTTGCATCTTTGGTGGCTTATTTTTCCTTCTAGGCATGAGACAATGCAGATTCAGTAAACAGATCCAACCATGTGGAATAAGAAAGATTTCACTCTTTTAGGTTCATTAGTCTCACAGTGTGAACTTTAATAAAAATAAATTTGACTAGATTAGATTCAATTACAGCAAGGGGAAACACAATTTGTGTACACATGTATCTTTTAAATAAATTTGTGGATCCTTGTATGTTATTTGTATGGGGCAGAGGGCAAGGACATGTGAAGAATTTAAATTGAGTTTAAAGCTGAGACAGCTTACTGTGGTCTGCCCTTCCTGGGCCAGATACATTTTGTGCTTCTGAATCCTCACATTGATAGACAACTATCAGTGCATCTGTGGAAAATGTGCAAAATACTGCTCATAAAAAAATTCCATTAGCCAGTGCAGAGGAACAAGCCCAATCCCAAAGGAGGAGGAGGAGGAGGAGGCCTGGAAGATGAAAAAGCAAATTCCCCCCCCCCTGCTATGTGTCTATAAAAACTAATCCATTCATTGGAGATTATCACATGGGAGGCAAGCATCCTTCTCCCATCATTAAATTGTGTTAATTGAGCGATTGGGGTGAAGTTTAGCATACCCCCACACACTTATCCCATTCTTCTCCTGCCCAGAAACAGTAATGGAACAAATGATGTGTCCATTACTGTTTACAGACAGCAGAAGAACAGGATAATCATGTGGGGGTGTGATAATCTTCCCCCTGATTGTGCGACTAAAACAGTTTAATGATGGAAGAAGGACACTTGCCTCTTCTGTGTGACAATCTCCATAGGGTCAGTCAACTCAAACTGCTTCAATAGTGGCAATTTATAGTTCTGAATGTCTGTAAGAGTGCTTATAAAAGGGAGAGTAAATACCCATCTCAGTTCCCTTGCACCCAGAGTGTGTATGCTTGTATAGTATCCTTATGAAATTTTTAAAATGCTAAACAAACTAATAGGGTGAATTGAAAACTGCAAAAAAGAAAATAGAGTGTATGTGTAGCTCTTGTATACTGTCAATATGATTAGGATTTTAATATCCATCAATGTTGGGAGCACAGGAATGGGGAAATATTGTGCACTATGAGAACATAACTCTTAATGCAACACTGCTGAAACAATATGGTGACACCAACATGCATCATGTCAATCATCACATGAAACTATGGCCCTGTACAGATGGGCCATTTCGTACGTACTCCGTACGTACTAGGGTTGCCTGGGGGCATCTCTTTTAGATGCCCGCAACCCTAGTACATTTGGAGTACGTACAAAATGGCGGTGTCCTGTTCACCCGGGCGCCGTCATTTTTCCATAATGGCCGCGTTGCATTCAAACAGTGCAGTGTGACCATTATGTCATGGTGCTGCTGTAGGGCGCTTGTGGCACCCTTTCAGCGGCGCCAGAAGGAGCTCCATTTTGAGGCTCCTTTGGCCGCATGTATCACTAGCGTGGCCTTTAAATGGCCATGCCAGCGATACAAAGAGAAAGGGGCTGAGCTGCCCCTTTCTCCCTTTCCCCACCGCTGTCAGGATGTCCTTGGGGCAAGAAGCCCCAAGGACACCCCTTTACAGGCCGCGGGGAAGTGGCATTTTACTGCTTCCCTGCGGCCTGGAAAAGCAGTGGATCGGGGCCTCTGGGGCTGCTGCTGTGGCAGCTGAGGCCCCAATCTGTTGGGGAAAGGGGTGGGTGCAGGCCGCCCCAAAGGGGCGGTCTATATCCCGCCTAATATAGCTATTAAACCTATATTCTGAAGATGAATCACACCAATGAAAATATTTAGCATTTATTATGGGATTCATTTTGTTGCCTGTGTAAAAGATGGATTAGGTAGCAGAGACTATAGAGAAAACTGATAATGCTCAATGTACATATATTTTAGTTAGGTGTGAACTACAAAATTAAAATCTACTCACAGTACAATCCTAGACATGTCCTCTTATGACGTCCTGATGAGCTTAGTAGAGCTGACTTCCATATAAATGGGAACAGGACTGCAGTCTTGGGCCTGTAGGTGCACTTCAATAACAGTTTTACATTTTCAGGATCATATAGGAATAGCATGGGAATGTGGATAAAATCTGATGGCATGGCAGAGGATAGACTGGATGGTCCTTGTGGTCTATTCCAACTCTATGGTTCTATGAATTCTCTTTTCTTGATTCCTTTTACTTTCTGTGAGGCAGCTGAACCAATAACCTTCCCCCCCTCCTCTGCTGCCCAAGCCTATATTGGTGAATCTACACTGGCATAATGCATCAACAGGATTCTGCCCACCAGTGTGCACATAAGCATATTTTCTCAAAAGTACTGAAGGTAACAGCTTTATTAGGAGTTACTAATTGGCATGTAGGCATTCGACTTACAAATATATAGATAACTACAGGTGCATAGGTGATGTCAATGAGCCTGTAAGGAGAAGTAGAAGCATTAATGAACCACTGTAAACCTGTCAAACAGGGAGAAAAAATGACTCAAGACAGATGTGAATGAAGCAATCTCTTCTAAGTGTCCTTAAGCATCAATGAGCCAATTCAGAGGACACATAAAGAAAAGAATTACCTGCTCTATGCCCAGAGAATGATGATGCCAATATGTTGCTTGCTTGCTGCTGGTCATCTTAACGGTGAGCCTACTGAGAAAAACAGCTTTTAAGAAATCACAATATCCACTTTGCCCAGGATAGCAAATCCTTCTCTCATGACCTTCCTTACCTCCAAATAATTTTCTTTTAAACTTTGTTTTCCCTTATATTGATCTCTCTCACTTCAAGCAGCTGAGCTGGAGTTGTTCTAGCATCAGCCACCTGAGGTTTCTCAGTGTTGTATGCTCACTAAAGCTGGCTGCAATCTGCAAACTTTCCTTACTTGCAGGAATGATACAGGCAGACAACAATTCTATACACATTTTGGAGGAAGTAACACCATCCAACACAGTGAAGCCTACTTCTGAATTAGCAGAAAGAAAATTCCATTAGCAGTCTGCAAAAAGAAACAAATGCAAAATCTATTATTGTTCACATTCTATTGAATATAGTTAATCTCTCTTTCTCTGTGTGTGTGTGTGTGTGTGTGTGTGTGTGTGCGCGCGCGCGCATGCATGTGTATGATTGTATGATTTATAAATCTATACTCTACAAATTTCAAAAAGCTAAAACATGCAACATTAGAGTGTGATTCACAGGGTAAAAATGATTAATGGGAATGAATACCTGACCAAGGACAGGCTGCAGCAGATTTCTTTTGCCTCAGCTGACTGGCCAGGGCAAAATTCAGTCCCCTAATCCATTATCTCCTGCTAAATTAACTGAATACAAATTACTTTTGCACTTTAAACTCAGTTTGCAGCAACTCAAGTAAACTAAGGACAAAGAGGGAAAGTGGGAGGACAAGAGAGAAACTGAGGCCCAAAACGGATGGGCCAAATAAAGTTGATTCCAGTCCCTTTGGGGGCATGGCATTTAGATGATGCATGTCTCCAAAGCAACTGCAAGCTGTGCCAAAGCCATGCCAACCAACAAGAGCTGTGCCAGGACTGCAGTGGTGGCCCACTTTGGGAGTAGGCCATACGGTCACTGTGGTCCTGGCCCAACTGGGGCCAGAGCAGCCATCGACTGCACCTTCCAGGATATTTTAAAAGAAGCTGAAAAAGTTGGACAACAGAGTATTAACTGGGACTGTCCCTATCAAATCAGGATAGTTGGCAATATATACAGTAAATCAACTTTGACCAAGGTCCTAAATCCATTGTCATTCTAGGACCACTACTAGTTCAACAGAGCTTTTGTTTTCTTTCCCTTATAGCTTTGTATGCCACTAAAATAGCTCTGAAGAGTTTCCCTCCTTATTTCTGTGACATATGGGAGGGACTTGGGTAGGGGAGAAAATACCACCTCCCAGTTCTGCTGATGGAAGCAGAACTGGATTTTGCCAGTATAAGGAAAGAAAAATGATTTCATTCACATTTGGTTGTTGGAATAATTATTTTATTCAGCCACAATTTTATAAAAGAGAACTTTATGTTAATAAGCTTGGATCTTTTCCATTCATTCCTGCAACTGAAGGGTGCAACAGATGGGCAGGAAAAATGGCTGGAACCTGCATTTTCTGGAAGCAGTTCAACCATTCCCAAGGTGACCCAACCTCATGGGGTGGCATTAAGCTGTGCCGGTGGATAATTTTTTGTTGTTGTTGTCTCCACACCATGTATGCATACCATCACACAAACACACTGCCAACAACAGTCTGCTGCCTAGATGTCATCCCATTGGATGGTATCAGAGCATCAGCGTGCCCAGTAAAACAGTGGCAAAGCACAATCATGTAAACTATGCTACATTCTCCTTTCACTTCATGTCTCCTCTTACTTTCTGGTTTGTGTATGTTGTACTTGTATCCATTGGAGGTACTATACATTCACATTTTTGCATTTGCCCCCCCCCCCGCCCCCCCCGACCGCTTGGGTACACTATTTAATACCACATAGTGCATTTTCTCAGGACTCTATATCCCAACAGTTTGGCACTGTATTGACTGCCATGGAACAATGATTTTGAATTCTGGGATCTGTAGTTCTGTGAGATATTTTAGCATTCTCTGCCAGAGAGCACAGGTGTCACAACAAAGCAAAAATTCCAGAAATCTAAGGATTCCTTAGCACTGAACCATGCCAATTAAAGTGATGTCAAACTGAATTATTTCTGCAGTGCAGATGCAGCCTGAATGAGATGATAAATAACATTTAAACACAGAGCATGGAAAACATTTGGTAAAATCTCAGACAACTCAATTCTATTTATTTGTATCTAACAATCTATTATTACATAGGTACTTCCAGTCCAATGACAGCTTTCCATGCATTCATGCTGACTACATGACCACAGAGTCATCTTTGACATTGCTGGCTCCTTCAGCTTGGTAACAGAGCACCCCCTACAGTCAGACAAGACGAGACAACCATGTCAAAGGGGAAATTTTTACCTTTCTTTCACATCCAATATATTTTCCTGAGAGTATGCTCCAGTGAATGCCATGAACTTGCTCTTGAGTAAATTTTATAGAAGAGTACCTTAATTTCAAATAAAAGACCATAGGACTGTATCTTAAGATTGATTCCCTACGTTAAATTAACTAGTCTCTTGATCAGTGGTACACAAGTTCAGGGTGGAGTTCAAGGAATCTTGAATTTCAGAAGTCTTTAAATTGCTTTAATCACTTCCTGAGACTCATATATCCAACTTTAATCCTCTCTCAGTTCATTTAAAATAAACTCGATTAAATATCATCATTTATCAGTCAGCTAGAAGGTTAGATTATTATCGCCAAGGTGGATCGGAGATGCTCTAAAATGATTTAAGAAAGAATAGCATGTACTTTTCACAGCTGTTCAAGGAAATAGACCTCTATGTTTCATAGATGCTACCCCTGGGAAATACAATTACCTGAGGAAGAAAGCAGTGGGGATCTTCAACACAAGTGTTACAAATTAGATCAACACTGAATTTTGTGGAATGGGGCTTGCCTGTGAATTTCCTGTCAACTTTCTTTACTTTCTGTGGATTTTTTATGGTTCTTACTGCCTACAGCATTTCCTTTGATGGTTCTACTGACCCATTTTTGATCCCTCACTTTTTCATCCTAGCCAAGAAGAGATTACATATTGAGTAACATATCATCATATGTAAAGAGAGAAACCATATTGTAAAGACAGAAATCTTAGAGAAATGGATGTGAACATCCTAAGCCTGTCAGAAATGGCACATACATGTTCTTTTCAGCACTTAAGTTTCCATTTCTTCTATTTTTATCCAAGATGAGCAGCTAAAAACATTAATAGCTGAACAGCAAACCAGACATTTAGAAATATTATAGCACATAATGTTTATATTAAAAATCAAGCAAAAGCTATCCTTCCCTCTTGAAGTCAGCGGGCAGAAATCATGTTATTTAATATTAATAGAGTCTATATTGGAACTCTGGATAGGGAAATCAAATGAATCTGAATTTATATTTGTCAGTACTGGAGTCTAAATGAAGTCATTCATGATATTAGCCTGGAATTTATTTGATTATAATAATAATAGGATTTATTTATATGCCACCCAATCACTGGGAATCCGGGCAGTTTACAACAGAGGGGATAATAGACGGTTCCTTGCCCTCAGGCTGACAATCTAAAAAGACACGACACAAAAGGAGGAAGGGAATGGTGAGGGGGGGAGGGGATCAGGTCCAGCATTCTTCTCTCCCTCTGAGGCCTGGACCAAGGCAGATGGACCGGAGGGAGGGCTCTTCTTCTTCAGGCTAGCCCTGATGGAGCTGGGCCTGCCTGGTCAACTCCCTCACAGGCTGGAAGATGACAGTTATGGAGGGAGGAGTCTCTTCTTCCAGGCTAGCCCTGATGGAGCTGGGCCTGCCTGGTCAACTCCCTCGCAGGTCAGAGTGCAGTTAGAAACAAGAAACCAAGAGAGTTTTGTTTTGCTTTGTTTTAGTAAATATAGTCTATGAAATTCTGAGGTATCTGTGGACACAAAGGAAATGGTCTGGTTTTCATTATCAGTTTCTAATTAGTCAAATATTTAGTTCTTCTCACCACTCATTGTGATATGATGGTGTTGGTAAAAATCTATTCACCCTTTTTATTGAGTTAGATATTTGCCTCACCTATCAGGATCTGAGTGTTACATTTAGTAGTGATAATCTTTCATTGCAGAAATTGAAATTACTCAAGAAGAAGTTAATTCCTGGTCATTATCCAAGGATGTGAAAATTACTTATTTTAGGGAATTTAATGGTATGAAGTGTCCCTATAAATTGTCTTCAAAATACATTCTGTAGAAGAAACTGATATTGATTTATTGGGGGGCATGGTTCATATTTTATTCTATTTTGTCTCTGAAATTGAAATTACAATATCTGTTTCCCTTAAAATCCTTAATCCTTTCCCTTTTCCATATGTTTCTTTAACTATACAGTGGACCCTTAGCATCCACTAGGGTTAGGCTCCAGGACTTCCAGTGGATACCAAAATTTGTGAATACTCAAGTCCCATTAAATACAATAGCATAGTAAAATGGTATCCCCTGTATAAAATGGCAAAATCAAGGTTTGCTTTTGGATTTTTAAATATATATATTTTCATGCCGTGGATGGTTGAATTCATGGATAGGAAACCTTTGGCTATGGAGTGCTGACTGTATTTTTATATAAACTGGATACTAGCCTTTACCTTTACATGTTTATTCAAACCTAGTCACTGTATTTCAGGTTCCAAAAATGTCTATATGTAAAGGACAGCATTTGTACCTTTTGTAACCATCCCACTTCAATGTCAGAAAACTTCCCTGCAATTTGTTCTAATGATAATTGTTTACCCATTAAAAATATTACTTTAATAGTACAGATTGGTAGTTGAATCTAATTTCAACATTGGTGATAGGACACAGTCCTCCATAGTATCTGAGGGCAGCGTGCTATTTTAAACACATGCTAGATATCATATTTAAAGAAAAACTCCCAAATCTGGATCATGTTTTGCACATGTTTATGAAAGCATGCTCAAGTTACCTATATTGAAATGGTATCAGACTTTTACTACCAATGGGCATCATTCCACTCATTAAAATTCTCTGAAAAAATCAATTGTATATACACAGAAAATAAAGGAAGGGGGGTTGAATTGGAACCCCTAATTCACAATGTGCTGGGATTGTGTATAGAGTTCTGTGTATACCCTCAATCTCCCTACATGCTATCTGTATCCATCTTTTCTAGGTAATGAGCACAGGGCTGAAAGGTTTCACCACATTTTCTTTTGAATGTCTAGCATTGTCAGGAAAGGATTGGGGTCATAATTTTGAGTATATAGTCTCAGTAAGGAATAACAAAATTCTGTATTACATACCAACATTACCCTCCTCTTTTTATAACTTTGGACTTCTGTGTTTAATATTAAAATGTTACCTTTATTAGGTTGAAATTGGAATTTTCTTGTAATTTCTAATCTTCTGGTGCTTTCATTTTTCTTTCTTCAGGAGTGCTGAAACGATTAAACATCCATTTTTTGTCTTAATCTGAAGACCTTTATCTAAGGCCTATATCTCCTTGCCCCTTTGGAAGCTAAAGATGTTAACTAAACCATAGCTGAGAATTCTTAAGGAAAAATCCATCTCCTTGTTAAAAACCAAAATCTTTTTTTTCTTTGCTTATTTCTTCTTATCAAAGCTGCAAACTTGAACTGATTAGCTGATGTGAACAATTCTGAGAGAGAGAGAGAGAGAGAGAGAGAGAGAGAGAGAGAGATAGTATTAGTAAGAAACCAGCATGCAGATTCTTCAAAATACTTGCTTGATCAAAGCTCTATGATACCCAAATGGGAGGAATGCATTGCTATCCCAGTTACATCAGTCATCAAATTCCTTTGATGTAGGACTCATCACTCATTGTATTCCTAGCAACAGCCTGTATCCTCTGACTCTCTATTTTAACAAGGTAGCATAATTCAAGAAGTGGCTGTAAGAATGTCAGATTAGAAAGAGCACTTCCATTATCTCCAGTGTCACCAATGGAACCAACAAATTTTAAAAAGCCAGTTATGCCCTTCATAGGAATAGTTTCATGCCTCCCCGCCTCAAATAGTGTGTGGGGTTTAAAAATATATATTTTAAAATACCATAACTCTCCAAATGTGTATTCTTTTTCTCTAAGGCCTGAAGAATATGCAATTCTGATGGGATGATGGTGATGAAAGAACCCTTTGCATTCAAGGTCTGTGAACTTTTAATCTGTTTTCTTAACCTTCAACATTCATTGATCTTATGGACAGCATATATAATGAATAAATCCACTAAATACATAAGTATATTTGTTAAAACACCTCATAGCTGCTTTGCAGCATAGAGGAAATTCTTACACATTTCTCCAAGCACTAGGAAATCATGAATATGAGGTGGTTGCATGGAAGTAATATGGCAGGTTCCAAGCCAGCACATATAATGTATGCTGACTAGTTACATTGGTATGTATATAGGCATCTGTAATCAGTATAGAAAATGAAAAAAAAAGTTATTTATTTATTTATTTATGGAAAACAAATACAAACAGGTGAAATACAGATTTAGGGTTGCCAGAGTGAAAACTGGAGACAGGTCCTTTAATGAGGGATTTTCAGTAGCTGTTGTTTGTTACCTGGTTGCATGACATGCAACATCTGCATTGTGCATATATAAAAATGATGAAGATGCACATGCAAAACAGTACATGCCAAACAGCCTGATTCTGCATGACACATTTTAGACCTCTGGGATGCTTTCCTACAACTCTGTAACTTATCTTATGAGCCCTGCAGGGATGCTATTTATTGTTATACATTCTATATCAGGAATTCAGCAAATTCTGATTGCTTCAGCTCTAAATCTATGCTGTACACACCACCCAAATGTGGCGTGCTCCTGGCGATACTAGGATTAGGGACCATGCAGCAACCACATTGTCCCTAACCCTAGTATGTGTGGGCATGCCACAGCTTGTGTCCTATGGCAGTTGTGGCATTGCAGCTGTGCAGCAAACTGGAGCTGCTTCCATGTGCTCCTTTTTTGCGGTGCAGAGGCACCACGACATTTGGTTGCTGTGGTAATGCTGCACAGCAATGAGAGGTGGCTCCAGCCCACCTTTTGCAGGCATTGTGTACCATGCCATAATCTGCAAAATTCCCCAGTGTTTTTCATATCTTCTAACATAGCAGTGGCCAACATGTGGCCAATAGGATGCATGTGGCTCCCAAGCCTTTTAAAAATGGATCTTGTCTTCCCTATTGATAAACATCCATTAAAATAAGATGAAAACCCATGCCATATTGGTGTCATTTGATTCAGGGATTCAAACTGGGAAGACACTTTTGAAACAGATATTCCCTATTTGTTTTTTAAGGGTGGGGTGGAGATATTTTTTGACTTCAAGGACTCTCAGGGATCAAAAATCTCCCCAAATACTCTCTAGAGGACTTCAGAAGCATTTTGCTACATTTTTGTCCCCCATCCTAATCAGGTCATTTTAGGCCAGGAAAGACTTTTGTAAAGGAAGTAAATAGGAACTGACTTCCACTCCTTAAAAGGATTCTTCCAGATGTACAATGGCACATTTTAAAATGTCTTTCATTTGCTGTTAGCATTGCCAGAGCCTGGCCCTCAGTTTTTATGGGTCATCTCCAGGTGAGAGACAAGGGTACAAATTGTTCAGTTTTGGTGGGCTTTGCTCTGGAAAAGGAGGACTGTGTGCAAATCCGCATCTCATCTACTAGCGCAACAAGTGTTTGCAAGCAAGTTTATGCTCCTGATCTGCTTCACATTTCTTTTCTCATGCAGGGAAGTCCTCAGAAAACTGTCCCTAGATTTGCTGTTTACAAATGCAACTGGGTTTTGCCATTCACAAGGAAGTGTAGATATGATTGGAGACTTGACTCAGGGCACCCCCCCCAAAAAAAAAAAAAAAAAAAAAAAAAAAGAGTGGAGAAGAGCCAGGAAAGCAATCTGACATGAATGTATTAGGCTATTTCTGATCCTTGTCATTTATGAATGACCTTCATAAGTCGGTTCTGCCCCGTTTCCACACTGATCTAATCTATCTAGAGATAGATTCTAGCTGTCTATCTATAAAGGAAACACATGTTATTTTACATGTATTTTAGACTAATGCACACATTCACATTTTGGTACATTTTATGAGCAGAGAACAGAGTAGCAAAATTCAGAGAATTGTGAAAGTCAAAGAATAACCGCATTCTGATGCCTGTATTGATCTGTGAAAGGTGAATCAGTTTGTTTCACTTAAAAAGGCTGACTGAAGAAGATCTTTGTCTTTCTTGCAAGCAATATCTAGTTGTTTCAGTTCTGCATGCTTAGGTATAACTGGAAGCTGCCTTAGGTATAACTGGAAGCTGTGACAGAAGAAGAGATTTTTAAAAGGTTGATATATTACTGTCAGTTCTCAAAATATCCATCTGTATCACTTCCAATGGAAATTGATTCTTCCATCATATAATCATGTTTCTTTTTTAAATAGCTGCCATGCAATAGGATAAAAAGGATTTTACAGATGTTAAAAAATAAACATTGAATGGTTACTATAACCTAACAAAAAGAGATGTAAACAACTGGAAGAAACTCGGGAACCATGCAAAATATTTTAACCAACTCCTAAGCCATCTCCAAAGCTATTCGTTTAATCCAGCTATCTCTATAAAAAGTACTAAAAGGGAACTAATACAAAGAAGCCAAGCAAGCTTTTTATTCTATGTCTCTGTGCATATTTGTGGATACAGAATTTATTTTTCAGTGGCCTAATTTTTTTGAAAATAATAATGGCTTGGGGACTTGACAGACCACCCGGAAAGAGCTTTGGGACACTGCTCCTTTCCTAGCTGTATTGGGGCAGTAGCAACTTCACTCTGCAGCCTCAATCCAGCCTTTTGAGGGTGCAAAAAGGAGCTGCAAAGAGTAGGGGAGTTGTGCTCTCGAAAGGGCACCATAGCCGTGGTGGTGAAGCTATATGGCACTCCTTTGGTGCTGTGTTGTATGGATGCAGCACCGGAGGAGTGTCATGATGCCGCATGCCGTGTGGAGCAGCACGCGACATCATAGTACGCTGTGGGCAGATTCAGGGCGTGTGTCATCTGGATGTGACACCTCAACTCCACCCCCAGGCCAGCCTTTCAGGCCAGTCTATACAGGGCCTTACTATATAAGAATAGACATATTTAGCAAGTCATAGCACATACCACCAACATTAGGAGCCTTGAAACATGTATAGGTATATGATTTCAGTCAAGCACATTATCACAGGTGAAACATAAAAGTGTAGCTATGCATTAACATTTTTCATCTTTAATGGCTTACTTCAGGGTAAATGCAGTTCATTATTTTATCTTTTAATGGATTATGTATTGTCTTCAGTACTTAATGTAGCAGAATTTTGTTGAAGCAAAAGGTACTGTACATCTTTATGAGAGTGAAGAAATAGTGCTACTATGCTACAGTGGCTGCATCTGTACTGCAGGAACAATTCAGTTTGGCACCATTTTAACTGTCATGGCTAAATACTATGGGATTCGGAAACTGAGTTTTGTGAGTCATTTAGCTTTCTCTGTCAAAGAGTTCTGGTGCCACAACAAACTACAGATCCCAGAATTCCACAGCATTGAGCAATGACAGTTACAGTCATGTCCAACTGGATTATTTCTGCAGTGTTGAAACAGCCTATGTAAGATAAGGAGAAAATAATTGCAGAGATACATGTTCCTTTCTTTATGCCCTGATCACATGCTAGATTACCTACTGGTTGTTTCAAGAGGTGATTTTCTAAGGGAATATTGGTATCCCAAGACATATGGAAATTAAGAACTAAGAAGGTGAGGACCTTGCTTCAGGTTCAGCATCCTGTTTCACACAGTGGCTGATCAAATGTCCCTGGGAAGTCCACAAGTAGTAAATGAAGACAAAACACTTTTCCTACAATCATTTCCAGATTCTGGAGACAATATATACATTATTAACTGGCTCATTATTATATAGGCTAGTAGCTATCAACAGGTCCATCCTTTATGAATTTCTGTAATTCCCTTTTTAAGCCAACAAAAATAACAGCCATCACCACATCCTGAGCTAGGAAATTCTAATTCAAATATATGCTGTGTGAAAAGGGGCTTGATTTTTGTCTGTCCTACCCATCATTTACCAGTCAAGTTTTATTGGTTGTAGAGATAGGCAGTGACACTTTAATGTTGATTTATTTTTAAATGAAAACTTTCTAAAATACACAAAGCTCTTCATGAAGAGCAATCACTTTGTTTTTTTAAAAAATGTGTGTGTGGAAGAAATAAAACCCTGTCAATTCCATCCGTCCTTCCAGAAGAATTACATTTTTTAACTCTGTAAAGACTGGCTATGTATTTGACCATGTTTGTGTCTGTCTGCCTTTTTCCTAGTTAGATCCCTATGGTTTGCATAGGACATGTTTCACCCTTTCTATGCTGTAATGTACTGTTTCTCTTGAAGCTGTTCAGTGTGAATTTCATTTGGACTATTTTCTTAATAATTTTTTTAATAGTCTGCATGTCTCTTCAGAAACAGGATGGAAAGAATCTGTGGGAGAAAGACAAACTGAAAGAAAAAGCTGGAGTTTCTTCCTAACTTCCTAAAACCATTTAAACAAAACTTGAGAATCCTGATATTTGGCATTAAAAAATCCATATGAATAGTTTGGCAACACTAAAATGTGATTAAATGTTGCATGAATTCTATGTCATTTTCCTTCTAGGATGCATCTACACTGTTGAAATAATGCAGTTTGACACCACTTTAAGTGTTGTAGTTCTAGTCTATGAAATTTGGGATTTGTAGTTTGACAAGGTCTTTCACCCCTAGTTTTATTTGTTTGCTTGTTTAAAGTAGACATGCTTTGCATATTGCCTGTCAGAACTCCCTCACACATACATACATACATACATACTACAGCATGACATGAAAAATAGAAATGAAATCCATC